>NW_010298721.1:0-21085 GCF_000700745.2 Antrostomus carolinensis | reverse complement strand
TCCCTAATCAGTGCAGATTGAAGTTCACATCAAACACCTCTAAAGACAATATGTTCAGTGCCAGGTTAGAAGCAGAGGTGAGTTGAATTAAATGAGAGGAATACTCTCCACTTTACTTTCACCAGCATGTAGCTAAGATGATGATATTGAATCTACCAGAGGCAAGGAGTTAAAGCAAGCAAGCTTTCTAGCTTAGCAAGAAGGACATTCATTGTAACATGATCAGAAACCTGGGTCTTGATGTGCAAATCTTATCATAGTTCTAATATTGTTTACATATTTTACCCAGGGACATCTGGATTGCAAAATACATAGCCAGTCCCCTTATGGATCTGGGTATTACAGTCAAAAACAGAACAAGATATGACAGATAAATACAAGGGTGACAAAGACAAAGATGACAGTGATGGGAATCTAAACTTTTGTAGCCTCCAAGGGTTTATTGCCATTGTATTTTTTTGGGTAAGAGAAAATGAGGCACTGATGAATTAACATCAGACCATAGAAAGACCATTGCTTCTTAAGACTTGTTTGAGGAAAAAAACTTAGTAGAGAGTTTTATGTGCATATTAAAATATGTATCATGTTATATTACAGTTGATGTTACTGCATATTGTGAATCTGTAAAAACCAGAACAAACCCGTTCTAGATAAGTCAGTACTAATGTTTTATGGTATTTAAACTGACATTTTGCAGGCACCACAGATTCAATTAGTTTATCTGTTTCACTATCTGTTGAAAACTGTAAACATTTCCCCAAAATGTGCTCTATATATTGTACATTATGTGACATAATGTTACTTTACACGATCTGGTAAAATGCCAAACAAAAATGATCCTTTATTTAGGCACCAGTGTGTGCTGCCTATAAAACTTTCATGCCACCTGCACAAATCTGAGAGCAGAATTCATAGTGACATAGACAATGCCTAATCCAGGGTAAATCTTTTACTCCCTTCTAGTGGGATCTTTATCAGCAATGACCCAGAATGACAAGCAATCATTGAAACAAAAAGCTCATATACAGAGACTGAAACCTTCAGCAAGTCTGTTCTCCTCCCACGTGATGGGTAAATCTCTTTTATGAAAATGTTTTTAACTTAATGTTTGGACACAGTATGCTTATGTCTTACACAGGTGCAAAGAAAAAGGAGGCATTGTATTTCCATTTTCTGTGTCTTTATCTTTCTCTCCTTACAATTACAAGGACAGATTCTTAATTTCTGCCACCCTATGAAGCCCACTGTAAAGCATCTTTCTCACTGTTATCTGCTCAGGGGAATGCTTATGGCTGAGAGCTTTTAGCACCTGAATTATTTTTTAACTGAAAAATTATTTTTTTTTTTTTTCCATAAACCAGGCTGCTGTACATGTACATCTAGTTGCATCCTTATCTATCTTGACAAAGCATCTCCTATAAAACCCTTTCAGTGCTGCAGCAGAAAACTGTCATAAGGCTACCACACAGTATTTTATTTTAGCATTATTTATACCTCTGATCTTTGCCTCTAAATAGTGTTCATCTATTATGAATTCATTTCAGGATCTTTATCTTTTAGTGTGTTGTGAAAACATCCTGAATTACATTGTAATGATTTGTTTTCTATCTTGTAATTGTATGTTACAGATAAAACTGTGACTGACCTTAACTGAAACTACAGGAATGAATGAAGAACCACAGACTAGCTGTCCCCCACTGCCAGTATAATGAATCTTAAAACATGGAGAAGAACAAGGAGTGGCAAATGTTATATTTTCTGCTGGGATGACTAATTCTAGGGGATATTGAAAGGACATACATAAGGAACATACAGAACCTTAATTCTGCCTTCTGTAATATGGCAAATAGGGTAACTCGCAAAGAGGGAGATAGGCCATGTATTATAAAAGGCAGCAGTAAAATTACTTCCCCCTACAGCAAGAAGAAAGCAAAAAAAGAATTGTAACTCTCTGTCCCTAGGCTCCTCCTAGCACAAGACTAAGTTTAAAAGATCAATCTCACTCTATGTGAGTAGAGTTTTTAATCTGTTTTAGCTTCTTTCTCTTTGGAGTGAATTACTAAATTTTGCTGATGGAAATTGGATGTCCAAGATTCTGTCTGACTAATGTGATCACTATAAACAGTGGTGGAAGTTTGTGTTAATACTTGTTTACAACTACAAAACAAATCAGGCAAATAAGCAAAGAATAACAATAAAAATGTTAAAAGACTACAGGGGTTAAAGGAAAGCAAGAATATTGAATGAAAATATAAAAAAAACCCCAACCCATCAGAATCAACAGATGTGCTGATCTACTCACTTTTATGATGGAACTTCAGTGACCTGGGCTGAATTTTGACTATTTCATATGTCTTTAATTATAATGGTGAGATTATACAGATTACAGAAATTTATAGAGTTTATCTCATACATGTGAGTGCCCATAATTTATTAGTACCAGAAGCCATAATGAGTTATGCTACACTTGCATAGCCTCCAAAGCTTGTAACTCACTACAAGCCATGAGCTCTATCATTAATTCACCACTTTTTTTCAGAGATTCATATCCAGGTTTTGAGAATTTTTCCTATACTTTATCAGTAATGCATGAAAACTATAAATAAATATGAGAATATAAGGCTGATACAAATAATCTGACCTACTGTTCTCTGTGTAGCCAAGAAATACCTACCTTTCTCTTAAATTTAATTAAATCGAGGACTAAGAAACTCCAGAAGTTTACAAGATCTATTCTTAAAAGTATAAGGTTTTCAAGATGCAAAGTGTCCACTGGTTCCCAGTGGCTTTCATAGGAGCTGGATTCTGGTCTGCAACTAAGAAATCTTCTTAATTTTTTCAGCAGCAGAAATTTATGATCCAGAAAGTTTTAAATCTAAAATCCTTTAATCTCAGTGAGCCCTAACTCAAAGTGGATTTACCTATTTTTTATTTTTTTTTTAATTATTATTCTGGATATATTTTAGGCTACGTTTGAAGATCAGATTGACATATTACAGGAGTTTTTATATGTAGATAACACTACCCTTAAATATAGTGAAATCTAATTTTAGAATACTTAAAAAGAAGTTGGGTTGACTGTTTTCCTTTCCTCCTGGCAACAAAATTTTCTCTTTGTTTAGGCCAATGATCGTCTTTTGTTCAGGTCAATGGCCTCTCCTCCAGGTTCTCTCCACCTTCTTATTTTCAAGACAGTCCATCCCCGCAAAAATATGGATTCCCAGAGGCATTTCTCTAGTGCTAATTGACTCAGCCTGGGATGGGGTGGGGAGGAGGGGGCTATGCCTTGAAGCCAGGCTTATCAGAAGGTAGCCCCTTCCCCCACTACTAAAAATACCCCCCCACTCCCCTCCCCAACCACAACACAAAATAGGGTAATTATTTTAGATGAGGTAGTCTAGTAACTGGTTCCTAGTTACCCCTTGTTGATTTTTTTCTAGTTCAGTACTATAATTTAGAAAAATGTTAAGTGTCAATTTATATATAACTAAAGCAGTAAAAAACCTCTCTAGCACTTAAAAAAAAAATAATTCCTGTGTTATTTGAAATTTCCTGTCCTTCTCATTTTTATTGTACCTCTGGTCGTGGTCATTTCTCCTACATTTCAAAAGACAAGAGCTTATGATTACTTTCTGGCACTGTTAAGAAGTACATTTTAAAAGATTTACATGAGTTAAAAAATGTATTGACACAGGAATAAAGAAGTTACATTTCAGCTTTTTCTCTGAAGATGGAATACGTGACCTAGACAGGACAATGTACACCTAAGAAATAGGGCTCTTACTTTGTAGGGTGCCTTGCTGAGGGTTCAGGCAGGCAACCTCACAAGGTTAAAGCTCCTGCTCAAGTAGTTCCACTTAATCAATGATAAATGGTCCCCTAAGAGTTACCAAATGTGATTGTGCATGTACACAGTGTAGATGTAACTTCTACAGGTGCATCCTGCATTAATTACAATTTCATCCCAAGAAAGTCTATGTTCAAGTAACAACAAGATTACAAAATAAATCTTAGTAATTGTAAGTAATCTTCAGGCATAAGAAAAACATAAAAGAATTCAGTTGGCTGCTGCAACCTTCAATCTGTCACACAGGATATGTGCATTATGGAATACTCTTTCATTACAACCACACCAATAGAAGTCTTGCATAATAAATAAACTCATGAGTTAGATTTCAGACTGCTTCATCAGCCCTAATTCTGGTCATAACTAGCTTTTAAGTGTTTGGATCTGAAACCTTAAGTCGTATCTTCCTAATGTAATTTATGTGGGTTTTTTAGCAGACACATTGATGTTTTATCACACAATTCGATCACACAATTACATGACTAGTGACAGTCTTGTACACTGCTCTCCTAGCACTTCAACACAAACTACTCGAACTAAACCAGCTGATGACTAAGGGCAAAGTAGTTGTGCTCCATGAATTAGAGAGGGATCACATAACATGCCAAAAGAGTGGGTATCATTCACACAAACAGGACCAGATATGATTTAAAAATTCAGATATGAAGTATGTGCAATTTCTTTCCAGTCTGCCATGTTTTTTTCAAAAAGAGATGAGGGAACTTCAGAGAGAACTTCCTCAGCTGCATCTTCTTTTACATAGTCAACTCCAAGCCAATAGAAATGAGAATTATATACGATAATCAATTTTCCCACATATGAATGGCTGCATTCCCCAATGAAGAAAAAAAAAAATCAGATAAAAGGTATGTTATCTGTGCCATGTCTGACCACAGATGTAAGTAGAGAAACAGTAGACAATAAAATTTGGATTGCTGTGTGATTCTCAGCTCAGAAAAACCCTTCAAGTTGCTCTTGTTTCTACTGAAAAACAGGCAAAGTCCCATTCTTCAAGCCACAACACTAAGAAGACAGGTTTTTACTGAGAATCCAGGGTAAAAAGGTCCAAAAATTTGGTCTATTCTAATCAAGATGTGGGTTATATTACTAGTTTTTGTAGCCGCTTAGGGAAGTCGGAGTTTTCAGAAAAGATTATATGGGGGGTGGAGAAGGGGTGGAATAAAAGAAATCACTAATTAGAAGAGATTCTAGTATGTAGCTCACTCAAGTCAACAGATAGCCTGTCTTAATATATAGTACTAGCTGGCATGAATTATTAGCATCAATGAGAATGTTTCCCAAGAATCCTGTATAAGTTTTGTCATAGTCTAAAGAAAATTAGATGAGAAACTGAAGTGTCTGCTCACAGTTCATAGCTAGATTTGTTAATAAGCCGGAAATGAGGTGCAGCAGGTAAATCAGAAGTCCTTATGAACCTGGAAAATCTAAGTAGATATTTATAGGATCAACCAGATTAACTTTTTTTTTTTTTTTTTTTTTAATCACAATATGTTTCTGACACATTTCAGAGGTTTTTTATTTACATGTAAGCAAACTAAACTATGGATAGGTATGTGAAAAAAAAGGCAAAGAATGGTGAAATTGGCACTTGTGCGTGGGTGCACTCTTCTGTTGACTAACACTTTTAGAGAAGAATTAGAACTCTTTTGGTTCAGATAAGTATGAAGCAAGTATTTTAATATGTAGAAGCTATTTTAATCTAATTTATATTTATACATAGTATATTTTCTCTGTTAAAAAAAAAAAGAAATAACTAACTTTCTATGCTAAAAACAATGAACCTAAGACAATCTATTATCCCATTTTTATTATTGTTAACTCTCTTACGCAAGACATGAATTGAAGTAATATAATTTTTATAGAGTTAGAAAACTTGAGTCATCTTGCTGGGTGAGCAGATATATATACACATATGAAGCTTGCCAAGCCTGTGAGCCATGATGAAGGAGCTTAATTAAAGTTCATGGACAAATTAAAAGTGAGAAAAAAATAGAGCAGCAAGAAATACATTAATTAAGAAAACCTGTATTCTAAAAAGAGCAGGCCCAAGGGTATCAATACAGAAATAAGTAACAGCAGGAGTGACCATCAGGCAGAAGATAAAATGGAGTAATATGGGGTAAAAGAGCAAGCTGTCCAGGTGTAAAGTTATAAAGTCAATTACACTATGGCTCAAAAGCAGCACTGGAGAGCTCCAACTGAGTTGTCTGGGAAAAGCTATCTACCTGTGTCAAGGAAAAGTCCCATGGAAGAATCTCCTGTTTGACAGTAGAATGATTTTTTTTTGTTATCTTTGTTACAGCAGTAGTGTAATTCCATGTTCTTGAGTGCCTTTTCTTAGGCTTTTGGATCTGTTTAATAAATAAAAGACAAGGTATATATTTAATGTAAAACAAAAAAAAAGAGTGTCACAGTGAAGAGGATAGGTTTCCGGTACTCTCTGAGATTTTTCTTTGGCATTTGTAAGACTAATTTTCTAAGAAAGCAATATGCTTTTCAGGATACTTTTATATTTTGGTCTGGACAGAAATTGCTGTAATTTTTAATTTCCAGATTCCTACAATTTCTTATGAACTTTTTGGAGGTTTTCTTATTCGTTTATGGGTTTTCGAGGTTTTTTTCTGCTCCCCATCCCCCAGGTTCATGAGCGTATGACTTCACTATATTGGTCTATAACTATGGGTAGAATCCACGGATAGTCACCACAGTTTCTCTCTAGAGGAGAAATAGATACTACTAGAGATTAGTTAATTTAATTTTCCTGTATACATATTTCTGTCTGTAATAGGTAGCTCATTAGAGATATTTACACTGTGCCTGATGCTCGTTGAGAGGAATCTCATGCTGTTTTACACTAATGGAAAGCTGATGAAAATTTGCTGTTTCAAGCAATTAATATTAACAATTTTTATCACAACTATAGTTGTCATTCTGCTCTATGGTGACAACAGCTGTAGCAAAGCTGTGAAAAAGACAAAAAAGGCAGTGGATCAGAGACCATTTTATAGCCCCTAATAATTTCCTGCCCTATCAACAACAGCTTTGTTTATGCACAGAGATGGCTATGATTTAATATGTTGTCTAGAAATTTTCAGAAATCACTTGAAATAGTTATTTTTTATCAAGTCAGTACAATAATTCAATTTGAATTGTGGTAATTTAATAAACTGTTTGATTTTAGACAACTAACTCTGTATCTAGCTAAAATTAATTGTTAGACTGCTTCATGCAAAAATGATAATAAGCAGGTATCACTCATTTCTTTTTGTCGCATTCTTCCATAAGGGAGTCATGATTGTAGAAGATGGCAAATGTCCCTCAGTACCAGATATAGTCTGTTAGTCTTTTTTTTTTTTTTCCCCATTTAATTTTTCCTTATTTTATCTGATTCTGCTTTCACTTTTCTCCATTTCTAGGAATAAATATAAAATATTTAGAAAAAATAAATTAAAACTATTAAAAAGCGTAAATTTAAAGAAATTAAAATAAATCAGAAAAGCCCATTTTTATATATCTTGAAAGTAACATCTTCCAACATTGACACTATGTTCAGCCTGTAGCTATCACATAAACCCACTTCATACTGAAGCAATTGAAAATCCAGCTGTGATGGTGTAAGTATAATACTCGTCATATTTTCAGACGTCGAAGAATCTGTCTTAATGTGATATTTAACATTTTACTTCACTATGTAGCTAAAGTGAAAAACGGTATCCTTGCAGATCTAAGATAACTCATTTACTGGAGTTTTATTTTCACATGGACAGCACACATTTTTTGAAGGTCACGTGACATTTATAACAAATAGATATAAATATAGGTGATTTCATTTTTATATTGGTTCTAAACCTTTTCCTCTCCTCACTTATCCCCAGTATTTGTTTTAACCTTGATCTTCTTAAGACCTGAAGTAGGAAGCTTCAAAATGTGTTAAAAATAATTTCTGTTTAAAATCTTACTCATTTGAATGCAAGTGCCTTACAAGCTCAGTGTTGGTTGTTCTCATTGAAGTTTATAATGCCTCAGATATTCAAATCAGCTTTATGCCTTCCATTTGTTATGCAAATTTACAAACTTTATATATCACATGGTTTATCTACATTAATACAGCTTTCACTAACAGGACTTAGAGAAATAGATGTATACTCTAAAGATGTACATTTTTAGTACCTTGAATTATCATAAAAACATAAAAATAGTATGTATTGCTCTACTCTAATCAGACTTATTTTTATGTGGTTGTTGAAAGCCCTTTTACATTTCTTCCCATGTCTGGAGGTCTCTGTATAAAACTGATACAGAAAAAAAAAACCCCAAAACAAAGTGAAGACACCTGCTGGCTTATAACACAAATACTAAAATATCTTAGAGCCTGCTGAAAGGAGAATTGGAACAATATGTCATTACTGAAGGCTCACTTGCAAGTTCTAATGTATTATAATGAAAACAGTATGACAAACCTAATGAGACAGGGAAGATTTGGGTAATTGTTCCTACAATGTATGGTAACTTTTCCAGCCGTTATTGGCAAACATAAAACCTAATGAGATTTTATTAATTTAAATGCAGTACATCTGCAAAACATTTCCTTAGTTGGAGTCTCCTCTGATAATGTTCCTTCCCACATGTACTTGATCCTTTTAAGTTAATTGTTCTGCATAGTATGCTTTCTAAATAAAATATACAAACACTTACCATAAATGTGTATTAGCTTATTTTTCCAGGCTTACTTTCTGTAGGTACACTTTCATACTGGTTGGATAGATTAAAGCCTCTTTCCTTTTTGTGAAAATAGGTATAATGAAATTTGTATTTTTACTTGGAATTTGATTAAGGCAGGTTATTCATGCCCAATTTTGTCAGTATTTTTCATGTAACTCTTCCAGGAGTCCTAAGGAAGCAATTCACATTTTGGAAGAGTGATATTTACTATGACTGAATAAGGTCAATACAGTCATACTTTAGAACTTCAATTATTTTTTCTATCCAAGCTTGTTGATAACTAAAGCATACATCACGTTTATTATCTAGCTTTTTATTTCCTCAGCTTAATAAAGCCAAAGAGTTTTAAGGAAGATTTCATAAATAATCTACCATCAGATGTAAAGTTTAATTGTGTACTTAACATTTCTAACTCTAACCAAGCATGAAAACATCAATAACTAAATTTTTTTTTATTATATATATTTTTTTAATAACTAGTGATTCAACTTCACTATGAAACTGTGATATACATCAGGATTTTCATTGAAATGTTGATCTTGGATCACTCTCTAAGTTTTGTTTTTAGAATTCTGGCATCTCCTTATGGTAACTTCAGCAGCAACTCAGGTTCAACATGTCTGGAAGAGAAGTCTTATTCTTTACTTCCAAATCTCCCTTCTGCCCTATTTTAGCCATCGAAATATTTCAGATCCAGAAATTAAATGTTGTATTCGGTCTGAATCTCCTTCTGGATTCTTATCTTGACCAGTTTAATATAATGACATGATATAATATGATATGGAATATCTTATTGACATATCCAACTGTCAATTCTGGGTTTTGCTACTACACTTCCCCCAGCAGTGCTCTGCACTTGCAAACTGCCCAAACACATTGACTTTGTAGCTTATCAACATTCTTCTCATAACAAATCCCACACAGAAACCAAAACACAGCGCTTTCTAGCTACTAAGAAGAAAGTTAACCTTATCCTAGCAAAGCCCAGGACAATTTGCCCTATCTATGTTCTTTCTGCATATTAGTTCTGAGTCAAGACCATTTTTATGCAGCCACGTGTCTGAATTCATTTATTAAATGTTCAGATAATCTTAATATTTTCCTTTGAATACTGTTGCTATACACACCTGTAAACCTACACCACTGCCTTCCTGGAAATCTCTGTAATAAGAACTACACAAAACATCAGTGAAACGCTACTATCCTTACTATGTGGAGACAACCACCAAGTATTGCACTGCTCTTTCTTTGATGGTTTGTTTTTGTTTGGTTGGTTGGTTAGCTGTTTTGGGGGAGTTTGGGATTTTTTTTTTTTGTTAGTGTGTGTGGTTTGGTTGTTTTTCTTGTTTGTTTTTTTCGGGGGGGTTTTGGTTTTGTTTGTTTGTTTGTTTTTTAATATATTTCAGACATTTTTTATCTAATTTTTGGGTTAAAGTTTCTTTGGGGTAGAAACTGTCTTCCTGCCTCATGTTTGTGTTTTGTGTGTACTTTAGTGATATGAGTGAATTCATCTGTAATAAATAACCATGACATAGATATATAAATCTAGACTAGTTATCTTATGCTGTATACTCATTGGAAAGCAATAGGTACCTCATAAGAGAGGCATCTAGGAAAGATTAGATGAATTGCCTTCTGAAAACACTATTTCTCTCCACTACCTATAAAAGTGGACAGTGGTAGCTAATTTAGACCTTGACGTTACATTTAGGATATATATATTTCAAGTATGATGAATCCCAAACAGAACATTGCAAAAAGCTTCACTCTCTTCATTTTCTTTGTAATTCTATACTATTAATTTATTTCTGTCACCTAAGCTATATCTGTCAAATAAATTAATTTATTTTTTAATATGCAATCTTGCTTTAAAAAACATGTAAAATACCATCTGTTTGTAATTATTTTCATTAAAAACAAATATATACAAAAGTGTTACCCTTCCCATAATGACTAATTTGTTACTCAGTCACTCAGAATCAAATGCACTTCAGAGAGCTCTGATTTCTGGTTCGTTTTCTCTGTTCTATTTAGTGTTGTATCTTTTTCAAGTTACAATGTCATAAAAGGATGACAAGAAAAGTCTTGACTTTGCAGTCTTGGATGAAAGAGCATTTCTGGATGAAGGCACCCATAACACACTGCCAAATCATGGCACAAAAAGCAATAGAGCTGTCATGAAGTTAAAAAATTATATTGTCACTGCTAGAATAACTGGGAAGAGATCATATTCACTTTTCCCCAGAGTTTTGCAAGTCGTTTTGGATTTATAGCATAGATTTTTATTACAGTTTGTAAAACTTTTAGGGAATGTAGTCATCTTTATCAATTATTCTTGCACTTGGTCAGATAGTCCTTCACTACAATATCACAAAATTTGCTGAAATTAATTAAATAAGTTGTCTTAATTGTGCATCTTACTCTTTCATGCCCTTGACACACATCCTAAGAGACAGGACGCAGACAGGATTCAAAGTAAAAGTGAACTGCATGATTAGAAAGTGCACACAGCTCCTGGGTCTGCAGGAGGCACTACTAACAAGACATCTTTCTTGTAGCCTAATTCTTATCGGAACCATACCTGTCTATAGCAAGATTCTGATCTGAACCCTTCACTTATTTGGTGAAACTATGGGAATTCAACTATGGCTAATTGAGACTATCTCCTAGTTTGTATGAAAATCAAAATTTCTGCAAAATGTCTGACTTTCCTATGTAAAAATAATTTGAACTTAACAGTTTGAATTGGGACTGTTTGGGGATATGATAAAAGGTGAAATCAGGAAATGTCTCTCTGCCTGTGCTACTAGCAGTCCTAACTGCTAAGGATTATGCAGACTAGTAATTTACTGCTGTCATGAACTTCCTAATAGAGATTAAACAACTGAAGGCAGATGAAGAATTATATAGAATCATAGGAATCATAGAATGATTAGGGTTGGAAGGGACCTTAAAGACCATCTAGTTCCAACCCCCCTGCCATCAGCAGGGACATCTTCCACTAGACCAGGTTGCTCAAAGCCTCATCCAGCCTGGCCTTGAACACCTCCAGGGAGGGGGCATCCACAGCTTCTCTGGGCAACCTGTTCCAATGTCTGACCACCCTCACAGTTAAGAACTTCTTCCTAATATCTAATCTAAACCTACCCTCCTCCAGTTTAAAGCCATTACCCCTTGTTCTGTCTCTAATTGCCCTCCCCAGCTTTCTTGTAGGTCCCCTTCAGGTACTGGAAGGCCTCTACAAGATCTCCCCAAAGCCTTCTCTTCCTTAAGCTGAACAGCCCCAACAGTTTCAGCCTGTACTTGTAGGAGAGGTGCTCCAGCCCTTTGATCATCCTTGTGGCCCTCCTCTGGATTCATTCTAACAGGTCCATGTCTTTCTTGTGTTGGGGTCTCCAGAATATAAACACTTTCAAACAGTTTGCAATGGCACATCAACACTACCAGTCTTTTTGCTGGTAGCAAATTTATTTAAATTTCTTTCCATTCCTGTGTTTGAATGTTAAGTTAAAATGCTGAATGTTTTACAAGAATTAGGTCAATATATTTTTACTATGATGATTCTCCTTAGTTCCCACTGAATATTTCTGAAAAACAGCTTCAGAATTAAAACTTTATTAGAAGCTCCTATGCAGAGCTTTCCAGCAAAGTATTCAGGATTACTTAATTTGTAATCTTGCACCATTTTCATGACTATATACAGCCAAAAGGGGACAAGAGGAGTGTCTGCCTTTAGCAAACCTCTGCGGGCTAATTGTAAATTATATTAAATAACCAATAGAAAAATAAAGGAAGATAGTCTGCCAGTCAGGACAATGGACAAGGGAGACTTTAATCAGCAACTGGCAGCCTCCTTTTTACCCCAAAGACTGCATAAAATAAGAAAGGTCTGTCTCATAACAAGTCCCAAGCTGAAAAACAAAACTCAGTACTATTCTAACTACTGAAAAAGAATCCCCGCTCTGTTTCAGCTAAAAACCAAGACAGAAGCCTGCCAGGGAAAAGAAGATGTGAGCTTTGTAGAAGTATGACAGTTTTCATTCTTCTTCCGAAAAAACCCAGAGATTCACAAGATTTTCCTCCTATATTATGCAGTATAAATAAGAGTAAGAATAAGAATAATATTACAGAAAGGAAAGTAGTGGTAAATCACACCTGAAATGTTTGATTCCCAAAACCTGAGATAAGTGGAAACAGAAGAGATTGTCAAGAAAAGGGATTCTTGCTGGAATCTATAGAAAATATTGTTACTTGTTACTCACATAGCATCAAGCTACTTTATGTTGGGAGAGTCTTCTGGAGATATCAAAGTAAGAAAAAATTCATTTTTAAGTCAGGTTGCTTAAGGCCTCACTCCCTCTTATGACACTCTCATTTCTGCTCTCAGTTTTAAATGAAACTCCCATAGTCCCCTTCACCTGAGAGATGAGTTTTACTTTCCTGTTCTTATTGTGCATTAGCTGTACTCTTTATTATATAATATTTAGTATTTTGGTTATAGCAAATGCATGCTTTTGCATGACTGAGGCATCTGGTTAACACTGGACCTAGCCTTCGTGCAGCCTCTTTTCACTGCATTCTTCATGACTGCAAAAAAGTGCTCCAGTCTGTTTTAAACTGAGCAGTTTTCCAAGCAGGGAAATCCTAACAGACTAGGAGCAGGTGTTCTGTAATGTCCCACACCTGTATATATATGATAGATGTGAACAGAAAACCTTATCTTTCCTCCCCATCAGCCATGCAGAGCCAGCAATTAAGGAATGGTCTCTGCTATCCCTATGCAAGTCAGGCTAAATCTGGCTATTGTCTGACTTCCACTATTTGCATGTAAAAGTAGTAAAAGTAGTCCCAGTGGCAATCAATTAGCAGAGACACTGAAGCTGAGATGATCTAAAGTGCATGATAAATGCAATTTGTCACTAACCTCTTTAATTTATCACATAAATATCACCATCACTTATGTAAAGTGTATATGTTAATATATCTCTTAGTGTAACCTTATTTTAAACACTGGGGACACAGTGATTCTACTGTACTCTGATTTTTGAGTGTATTTGTAGTAGAGAAATCAACTGTACTTAATACCTCACTTCTAGTTCTTTTTTTTCCTTCCTCCCAAGATTTTATTAAGAATTTTATCCAAGATACTGTCATTTTGTTCTTAATAAAATCCTCATCCATGTTCATGATGTTTTAAACTACTGTATACAGAGAACTGTGTATTTTCTCCAATCCAGGCAAAATTTTGAGTGTTATATGTGTGCCTTTCTATATGTATCCCTATTCTGTCTCAATCTGATTAAAGTTATATGTAAATTTTACAATGTGTTGTAATATCACCCAACCCTGCTTTCTGTTTCATGCAAAATCCCCATTGGCAAAACCTGTAAAGCGCAACCTTAGCTCTATATACCATAGATTTTTTTTTTTTTTTTAACATGTAAAATTTTGTAGCTCTTATTAATTAAAAAATTGACCTTTATTAGAAAGTAATATAGTTTTGTACTTAATAGGAATAACCTATGAAATCAAGAGCAGATGGTCACATGCTACAACCAAGACATCAAAAGGGAAACTGCATTTTCTGTCCATTTACTATGAGACATGTCATACCTCACTCATGTGCTGTTTTTATAGTAGTAGAATAATGTGCAATAAATTCATAGATTACACCACTCTATTGCAGAATAATCAATTAAAAATGACAGCTGATTAATTTCTTTTTTAAAATGAAAATTTACTCATTGTTTAATTGATTTTAATATTCTTCAAAAGTTGATTTGAGAGTCATATGTTTAAAGAAAGATTATTCACAAAGCTAGTTTATTTTTTTAACATAAATACACAAGGATGAGTTGATTTTGACTGTTAATGTCTTTTCCCTTCTTCCTAGAATAATGTGAGGAAATCAACAATTTCAAATTCACAGCTGGCAAGTAGACCAATACAATTCGAGGACTTGTCAAGAAGTTTCAGTTTTAAAAGTTTACAAACATTTTCCTGTTGACTACAACTTCTTAACTTCAGGTGACATATTTCTTTTGAATGAAGTAGTGAATGCCTGTTATACCATGAAGAAAAAATAGGTGAAAGTCTCCCTCGGGTCCTATGATTGTAGAACTCTGTTTCTATAACTAGCTAGAAACAGACGGCTTCACAGCACAGAAGCATTTTAAAATAAACATTAATACAAGTTGGGATAAAATTCTTATTAGCAATGCAGTTTTAATCATGTTAACTGTTGTTGACATTGGTACTTAAAACTGTTTCTTAGATCCTAACAGAAAGAAAAAAAATCTAATTAATGCAAGATGTGATGAATGTATGCCATTAACTGTATTATTTACAGTAAATAGTCATCTCCTGAAAAAATGAGTATTATTTTGGTTTCATGAAACATAGTCTATAAATATTTTTAATTGCTTTCATGATATTTTCAGTCTGCTTGCTACTAATGTCTAGTTATTTGCTTGTTCTAAAATATATTTGCTGATTTATATGTTATACTAACCTCAAGCATCTCCTGTAAGGAAAACTGTGATTCTTTGCCTGTGTAATCATGAGTGTTTAATTGACCATTAAAAAAGCCAGACATTTCTTTATATTCAACTTGACTAGACACACAAAACCAGAATTTGTTTTTATTATTATATTCTAATAACTATACTACAATACTGGTGTGTAATACTATGAGGGATGCTGTTGAAGCACCACCTAGAAGGTCAGCTTTGAAATAATCTTTCAGTCTGCTGTTTCTACTGTTTCCTCTGGGTGCAGCTTTGTCACTAATTCACAAGCAGCACAAGAAATGTACTAATCAATCTCTTTTCATAGCCTATGATACAGGTTACATTTTGGAGAATGCATTTCTCCTTAGAATGTTTTTCTTTATTGCATGAGTACAGAAATATCATCTAACCTGTTGATATCCTTGATATGATATTTAAATTCCCAAATACTATTTTCAAACCTGTGTTTCAGTTTAGACACATCTAATAGAACAATAGTAATAAAAAATAATAAAAAAAAGTGCAGGCTCATCTGTTTAATAAATGTATACTTTAATAAAGACATGTAAACTCATCAGTTTGAAGCTCACTGCTCACAGCTGGACAATCAGTAATGAGTGAATTCCACCTTCCCAGTAGAAGTTATTGATGTATTTATATATTTCATTTAACTCCATTTAACTCCTGCTACACCTTTCTGCGTGCCATTCAATTCATGGTTTGTTTTATTCTACTAGTTTTTGTTTTCTTCTAGTCATATACTCTTGAGTTCTGGGAACACTTGTGAAGTTAAAAAGGATAGTATTGATTTATGTCAGCAATTAATTTCAGTATCAAGAGCTTAAAAGAAATCCAAGACACTTCCATTCTGAGTGGAAGATTGCTTGAGTTGAGTGATCTTTCAGTGTGTTTGATTTCAGTGTAGCTGCATGCTTAGACTGGGAAAGTTTAGTCACCTGGACTGTCAGCTCACCCAAGAGTTTGGAATTGCAATTTAGTCGATAAGGAAGCTAACTTTGAGCTGTGAGTTTTGAAACAGCAGACAACCTGGAAGCCAATGTGCTAAACTCAAAAAGATAATTAGATATTTCAGTTTTAGTGAATCATCAGTGTCTGGCAGACTCATTTTGCCAGGAAATTCCTTCATTCTGCTGACACATGAATCCTGTTCATCTGAGTAAATGCTGATGTCTACAATATACATGTCCAAATTTCAACTAATCATGTTAGATACCTTTGTATTTAAAAGATACCTTTAGGGCATGGTTCATCTCATCCTAGAGTAGACATATACATTCAATCAGATAAATTGGGCTCTTGAAGTACTTATTGCTCTCCATTGACTAGAAAATGACTCTGTAATGACTAGCTGGAATGTAAAAGTCTGTATTGTAGGTGTCTAAATTTAGATGAAATTAATTTCTTCATAAGGATGGTTTTCAGCTGCCTCATCATAGTGCTATGTGAGATGTTGTATGTTTGCTGAGACACCACATGGTGCTGTCAGATACGAAAGAGAATGACCTGAAAAATGGCATTAGGTAACCTGTGTTTAAGCAACTGAATCCTGCCCAAACTCTTGAATTATCTACTTAAACCTCTAGCTGGTTTTATAGTCTATAAAAACTAAAAAGAAATTGAATTTTACATGACTATTCACAAATTGGAACAATTCTAAATGCCAGGATAATTCAAGCATACAAACTATTTTTGTCATCTGGCATAACTTCTTACAAACCAAAAGTTAAAGGACTTTCTGGTGCTACCTTTTAGTCTACAAGAAAAGTAATTTTGTATATACCAACTAAAGTCAGTCTAAGGTTTCAACATAAACCACCATTTATAACAAGATTGCTTACAAGTTTTTCTCAAATTTCACATTGTAAAATCTTTTCAGTTCACCAATTCCCCTATAACTTAAGACTTATGCAACTGATTTCTACCTTAGATCCTAGAAAACATTACAGGCAATTTACTTTACAGCACCCCTAGGGCCTCTCACTGTGATACAGATTAATCTAGATATCTCCCTGAGAAGCCAATAATGGAGATAGTGACAGTACCGTTCTTTACTGAAAAAAAACACTGTTACGGAGAGTTTACATCTGAGTTTCAAGTCCTTCTCACTTTGTAGAAGATTTATACCACAAAGCCTACATTCAAGCTGAATGAATCACCCATGTAAACTGACATTCATCATGGGGCTGAATAGAGGCAACTCAAAAAGCTGTCTGACTTTAGTAAAATAACAAGGGCACCCACATATAACTGGGAGACTCCATATTACAGAAGATTTTGTTTCTCTCCTGTCACTATGAACTTCATTATATTCCAGCAAAGTAGAAAACCCTTGTCTTTCACTAGGGTGAAGCAAATACCAATGCAAAAATTCTAGCCAGCAAAGAGAAAGAAGTTGTTTTAATTAAATACAGATGTAACAGTAAAAGGGTGAGAGAAATAAATAGGTTTTATGAGGAACTCAGGAAAAATTGTTAACAAGGGATAGAAAACTGCTCAGAAGAGGCAGCAGAATAATACTACTGTAGTATAAGTAAGTTCTTTGGGACAGAGGCCTTATACACTGATGGGATCTAGCAGAGGCTTAGTCCCACATGATGATGTTTGCAGGAAAAAAATAAGAACTGTTCTTGAGACTTGGGGTAGATGGGTGTTTGTCCTGGTTTTTAACTGGAAAAGAGTTCGGTTTTGTGATAGTTTCACTGACCTAGCCCTTGGCTAGCAGCCAACACAGCCATTCATCCACTTCTGCCCCATCCCCAGGGGATAGGGGAGAGGACTGGGGGCAAGGATTAGGAGACTTATAGGTCGAGATAAAAAGTTTATTAATAGAAATAAAAGAAAACTTTAAAAAACCCTAATATTAAAATAGTAGTGATAATGATAACAGTAATAAAATATACAAATGAGTGTTAACACGGTGCAACTGCTCACCATCCACCGACTAAACCCAGCCTGTTCCCAGATAATAATCCCAGAGGAGTGACAATCCTGAACCGAAACTGCAATGCCAGAAGAGTCATTTTTGCCTGAGCAAAAGCCAGAGTGAATTCCCCACCTTTTCTGGTCAGCCCTGGATAATATACTCAACATAACATGATATGATATGGAACATTTTATTGGAACATCCAAATGTCAGTTTGGGGTTTTGCTGTTCACTGCCCTTCTCCCTCCCAGTCCTAATGCAGCTGTGAACAGCCGGACATGGTGGCCTTGAGCTCCAGCAGCAACTAATAACATTGGTACTTTTAGCAGTGTTGTTCTCACAACAAGTCTTACACTGAAACCGAAACACAGCTATTCTAACTACTAAGAAGAAAAATAACTCTATCCTAGTAAAACAAGGACAGGTTTCTTTTTAGTAGCTAGAATAGCGCTGCGTTTTGCTTTCAGCCTGGGATTTGTTATGAGAGAAACACTGATAACATACCAGTGTTTTAATTTTTGTTGCTGGAATTGAAGGGCTTCGTGTTTTCTTAGTGCAAGATATAAGGGGGTGAGGAATATTTAAATTAATAAGCTAGATTGGTGTGGAAGAGAAGAAGCATATCAATAAAAATAGGTTCAAAAATAAGAACTAGAAGTCATTTAACAGGAAAACTGATATAAAAATTAGGAATTAAATGGGATAAACTTTTCTGAAGAGTATAACACTAGAATTGAACAAAAAGCTACTTCAAAAAGTAACAAAGCAACAACTTGAGGGCAGAAAAAAAACAAGGAGGAAGAAATCCTACACAGTCACATCAGTGACTTGGATGAAGGGTCTCGGTGTACCCTCAGCAAGTTTGCTGATGATACTAAAAAGAGAGGAATGGCTGATACATTGGAAGTGTCTTCTGCCATTAAATATTCATCAGTGACTTGGATGAAGGGACTGAGTGCACCCTCAGCAAGTTTGCTGATGACACTAAACTGGGAGGAGTGGCTGATCCACTGGAAGGCTGTGCTGCTGTTCAGTGAGATCTGGATAGGCTGGAGAGTTGGGTGCAGAGGAACCTGATGAAGTTCAATAAGGGCAAGTGTAGGGTCCTGCACTGGGGAAGGAATAATCCCAGGAACCAATACAGGTTGGGGGTTGACCTGTGTGTTGGGTTTGTGTGTGTGTGTTTGTGGGACTGTTTTAGGTAGTGGGGGAAGGGGCCAGTTTTTGAGAGGAACCTCCCCTGGCTCCAAGGCGGACCCCCCCCAGCCCAGGCTGAGCCAATTAGTAATAAAGAAACGCTTCTGCAAATCCATATTTGTGACAGGAAGGACTGTTTTGAAAAGAAGAAGGTGGAGAGAACCTGGAGGAGAGGCCATTGACCTGAACAAAAGACGACCATGAACCTAAACAAAGAGAGAACTTTGTTTCCAGGAGGAATGAGGAGGAGGGGCAGGACAGAGAACCTCAAACCCGTAGTTGAACTGCATGGAGTAGGAAAAGGCAAAGGAGGTTCCCTGCAACCCATGGAGGTTTAACGGCAGAGCAGAAACCCATGTGTAGACTATGAAGGACTCCATGCTGGAGCAGAAAAGCTGAGCCTGAGGGCAAGTGTGACTGAAATTGAGACCTTGAGAGTTGCTCGATGCCGGAGCAGGGTGGACCCCCAGAGCCGGGGGGTGAGGAGGTATGCTGGACCAGAGGCCCGTCTGCAGTACAAGGATGTCCCCATGCTGGAGCTGGGAGCTGTGCCCAAAGAGGCCTGTGACTCCATGGGAAGCCTGCTCTGGAACATCTTGTTCCTGGATTTCATGTCGGGAAGAGCAGCGATGGTGAACTGACTGTAACCCAAATTCTCTGCCCCCTGTGCTGCTGCGGGGTAGAAGGTAGAGAAATTGGGAGCACCATGATTTGAGCCCAGGAAGAAGGAGTGGTGGGGGGGAAGGTGTAGTAAGATGTGTTTGTTACGTCTCACTGCACTAGTCAGATGAATGGCAACAAATTAAATTGATTTTTCTTCCCCAAGTTGAATCTGTTTTACCAGTGACCATAACTGGTGAGTGAGCAGTCCCTGTTCTCATTCCTAATCCATGGTCCCTTTGTTGTGACTCCCTTCCCATCTCAGTGGGTAGGGAGAGTGAATGCAGGACTGCATGGTTTACCTGTGGTTAAACCACCACAACCTGCTGGAAAACAACCCTGTAGAGAAGGACCTGTTAGTACCGGTGCATGACCAGTTGACCACGAGCCAGCAATGTGCTCTTGTGGCCAAGAACACAAATGGTTTTCTGGGATGCATTAAGAAAAGTGTGACCTCCCCCTCTACTCTGCCCTGGTGAGGCCACATCTGGAGTATCGTGTCCAGTTCTGGGCTCCCCAGTTCAAGAGAGTCTCAACTTCTGGAGAGAGCCCAGCAGAGGGCTACAAAGATGATTAAGGGGATGGAGCATGTTTCTTATGAGGAAAAATGGAGACAGGTGGGTCTGTTTACCCTAAAGAGAAGAATGAGAGGGAACCTTCTTAATGTTTATAAATATCTAAAGAGCGAGTGTCAAGAGGATGAGGCCAGACTCTTCAATTTTGGTCAGTGATAGGACAAGGGGTAAAGGGCACAAGCTGGATCACAGGAGGTTCCACTTAAACATGAGGAAAAGTTTCTTTACTGTGAGGGTGTCAGATACTGTGAGGGTGACAGAGCACTGGAACAGGCTGCCCAGAGAGGCTGTGGAGTCTCCTTCTCTGGAGATATTCAAAACCCACCTGGATGTAGACCTGTGCAACTTGCTTTAGGTGAACCTGTTTGGCAGGCGGGTTGGACTAGATGATCTTCAGAGGTCCCTTCCAACCCCTACCATTTTGTGATTCTTTGAAACTTCAGGAGATATAGAACAGAAAAGAAGCTGTTGTGGAATGGGAAAGATTGGGACAGCCTAGGAAACAGAACTAAGAAAAGATCAGGAATACTGTGAAGAGGAGGGTCAACTACGTAAAAGTTTCTGCTTTTCTGGAGAAGCAAATAAAATCATAGAATCATAGAATCATAGA
>NW_010298720.1:0-2177 GCF_000700745.2 Antrostomus carolinensis | reverse complement strand
GGTATATACACCCAGACACCCCCCCACACCCCAAAATTCCCCTTAACTCTGCCCCATGACTTTGTCACCCCATTGTCCCCCCAAGGTCACCCCCGAAACAACAACCTGGAGAAAACCACTCAAATGACTCAACCACCCACAGGAGCTGATCACCAAAGTCCCGTTTTCACCTGGTTTCTCCTCAAAATGGGGTTTGACCTTCACGCAACCACCAGCTTTTGGGGTGACCGGGCTGTCCCTTACCCTGGGCGTCCCCCCCGGAGGTGAGGACAGCGATGGCTTTGCCGGCGCCCAGGCTGTCGGCGTGTCTGTGTCCCGGCGGTGTCTGTGCCATCTTCTTGGCTGGAAAAAGAAGAGAATTGGGAAAAAAGAAAATCAAAATAATAACAGGGTGGGCAGGTGGCGAGATCCCCCCGGTCCTGCTGGCACCACCGACTGGCACCACCGACTGGCACCCACCACCCCGCCTGGCCCTAAATGGGGCCCCCGAGGGAGGGACGGCCCCGCTGGGGGGGTGGGTGTCCCCTCCCCGGCATGGGAGGGCATGGGCCTGCTGGTGCTGGTCTGCTCTGCTTACTGGTGCCAGTCTGTCCTCTTTACTGGTGCCAGTCTGTCCTCCTTACTGGTGCCACTCTGCTCTCCTTACTGGTGACAGCCTTTATTACCTGCTGGTACTGGTCTGTCCTCCTAACTGGTGCCAGTCTGTTCTCCTTACTGGTGACAGCCTGTGTTCCCTGCAGGTCTGCCCTCCTTACTGGTACCAGTCTGTATTCCTTACTGGTACCAGCCTGTATTTTCTGCCGGTACTGGTTTGGCTTCCTTACTGGTACCAGTCTGTATTCCCTGTGGATGCCAGTTTGCCCTCTCTACTGGTACCAGTCTTTTCTCCTTACTGGTGCCAGTCGGTGTTCCCTGAGGGTACTGGTCTTTCCTCCTTACTGGTACTAGTCTGTCCTTATTGGTACCAGTCTACCCTCCTTACTGGTATTACTCTGTATTCATGTGGGTACTGGTCTTTCCTCCTTACTGGTACTAGTCTGTCCTTATTGGTACCAGTCTACCCTCCTTACTGGTATTACTCTGTATTCATGTGGGTACTGGTCTGCCCTCCTTACTGGTACCAGTCTGTATTTCCTGCAGTTACCACTCTGCTCTCCTTACTGGTGCCAGTCTGTTATTCCCTGCTGGAACTGGTCTGTCCTCCCTACTGGTGCCAGTCTGTGCTCCTCACTGGTACCATTCTGTAGTCCCTGCTGGTACCAGTCTGCCCTGCTTGGTGGTGCCAGTTTGTATTCCTTACTGGTACCAGTCTGTAGTCTCTGCTGATACTGGTCTGTATTCCCTGCAGGTGCCAGTCTGCCCTGCTTACTGGTGCCAGTCTGTCCTCCTTGCTGGTACCAGTCCATATTCCCTGCTGATGCCAGTGTGTCTTCTTTACTGGTTCCAGTCTGTATTCCCTGCTGGTACCAGTCTACCATCCTCGCTGACACCAGGCTGCTCACACTGCTGGCACCAGTCTGCACACATTACTGGTACCAGTCTGCCCTTCCTGCTGGTACCAGTGGGCACTGACCTGGCCGGTGCCCCCCCCTCGGGTTGGGGGGGAGGAAGGTGAGGAAGAGGAGGACGGCGGCGAGGGAGAGCGCGGCTGAGATCAGGAGCCGGGAGGCCTCGGGGGAGAGCTCGGGGACCGTCACCATCACCCGCCGGCGCTGTCACCCGAGCGGCTGTGACGGGATCGGCTGTGACAGGAGCAGTGGTGACAGGATCTGCTGTGACGGGATCAGCTGTGATGGGATCAGCTGTGGTGGGATCAGCTGTGGTGGGATCGGCTGTGACAGGAGCAGCTGTGACAGGATCGGCTGTTAGTCTGGGCAGGAGCAGCGGTGGCAGGATCGGCTGTTACAGGATCATCTGTGCTGGGAGCGGCTGTGGTGGGATCAGCTGGAGGGATTGACTGTAACAGGAGCAGCTGTAATGGAACTGGCTGTGATGGGACTGGGTGTAATGGGATCAGCTGTAATGGGATCGACTGTAGGGATCAGCTGCAGGGATCGGCTGTAATGGGAGTGGCTGTAACAGGATGGGCTGTAGGAATGGTCTGTACTGGGATCAGCTGTAAAGGGACTGGCTGTAGGGATCACACCACCAAGCTGTGTGGTTGGGTTGACACGCTG
>NW_010298719.1:0-2506 GCF_000700745.2 Antrostomus carolinensis | reverse complement strand
TTTGGGGTGTTTTGGGGTGTTTTGGGAGCATTGGTGGTGAGGGGGGCTGGGGTGCGAGCTCGGGCACGCGCTCGGGGTGCGTTTGGGGTGTGTGCTCGGGATAAGAGCTCGGGGTGGGAGCTTGAAGTGCTCTCGGGGTGTGCTCTTAGTGTCCACACTTGGGGTGCACGCTCAGGATGCTCAGGGTGTGAGGGTGCACGCTTGGGTTGTACAATCAGGATACCCATGTGAGCTCGAGGTGCTCTAGGGGTGCACTCTTGGGGTGCACGCTTGGGTTGTACAATCAGGATACTCATGTGAGCTCAGGGTGCTCTTGGGGTGCACTTTTGGGGTTCACACTCGGGGTGCACCTTCCAGATGCAGCGGTAGGCTGTGAGCTTGAGGTGCTGTCCCTCGGGGTGCACTCAGGGTGCACACTTGGGGTGCATGCTCTGAATGTGAGCTTGGGCTGTGAGCTCAGGCTGTGAGCTTGGGGGTGTTCTAGAGGTGCAGGCTCAGGGGTGCACACTCAGACTGCGAGCTTGGGGTGCGCTTGGGGTGCTCTCCGAGAAGCGGGGTGCTCGGAGGGGCCCCTCTCGTGGGGTGCCGTGCACCCACGCGGCCGTTTCCCCACGGAAGGTTGTTTGTTTCAGGAAATGGCTTTTGCATGTGGCCGTTGTTACAGAAGCGAGCGGCTCTGCCCAAGCGCGCCTGCGCTGGAGCGCGCGAAGGCGAGCTGGGAAGGGTGGCTGAGGGGTGCCGGGGTTGAACTTGGGGAGGGGTGGGGGGTTCACCCTTGTGTTGGGGTTACGGTGTGACATCCCCCTTCCAGAGCTGTGCCACAGCAGGGACACGGGTGACCTACTTGCCTGCAGCACCTTGCTCGCTCCCAGCGCGCTCCGACCCTGCGTCCTCCTCCCTGCCCACCGTGGGGGTCCCACTCCCCATTTTCCCCTGGTGACACTGTCCCCTTCCCCGTTCCTTGCTGGTTCCACTGCTTGTGGTGTCCGTGGGCAATTCCTGCCCAGTCCCCATGGTGGGGACTCCTCTGAAGGCTGCAGGTGCAGGGAGATGATTTGGGTTAATTTAGGGGGTTTTGGGTTTTTTTTTCCCCGTTAATTCCATATTTGACACTCTCGGGTCAAGCGAGGGGTTCCCGGCAGCACCTCCTGTTGCGTGAAACTTTTGACTTCACCGTTGTTGAACTAATTCCTACACCCTGGAAAATCCTGCTCCGGCCACCTCGGAGGGGAAAGAAATAAATAAATCCATTTTTATTAAAAAAAACCCAAAAAACCCCAAAATCAAGAGGAGAAAAAAGCAAAAGAGAGAGAGAGAGAGAGAGAGAGAGAGGGAGAGAGAGGAGGTGGAAGTGTCAGGCTGTGAGATTTCCAGCAATTAAGGGAAATTATGTTCCAGGCGCTGGCAAGCGGAGGAATCGCCGGCGGCAGCTGCCGGGGTGTGGGGAGGTGCTGGGGGGCCAGGTCGGGTGGGAGCAGATGGAGACATGAACCTTCCCCCCACCCCACACACACACACACACACCCCCAAGGGGTTCGTGGGGGTTTGGGGAGCGCTGGGCTGGTGGCCGTGACTCAGCGCTGTGAGATCTGTTGGGGACTGTCACCGCCTCGGGGATTGCCTGGCCGTGGTCCGTGTCACACGCTTCGGGGTGGCTTGTTCTTCTGGTTCAGCTGGTGTGGGATCGGGAGGGCTGCTCCGTGTCCCCGGCATCGCTCTGGTCACCGGGGCTTCTGTCCTCTGTGTCCCTCTGGTCACCGGGGCTTCTGTCCCCTGTGTCTCTCTGATCACCGGTGATTCTGTCCCCAGCATCTCTCTGGTCACTGATGCTTCTATCCCCTGTGTCCCCCTGGTCACCGGGGCTTCTGTCCCCTGATCACCAGGGCTTCTGTCCCCTGTGTCCCTCTGGTCACTGGGGCTTCTGTCTCCTGTGTCTTTCTGGTCACCGGGGCTTCTGTCCCCAGCATCTCTCTGGTGACCAGGGCTTCTGTCCCTCTGGTCATGGGGCTGGAGACATGCAGTGGGGCTCAGCTGGTGGCAAGGGGACACCAGGCATGGTAAGGACCTGTCACCAAGCATAGCTGAGAATGGGGGGGCTGGGGAGGAGACCCCATTCCCCACCGGTACGTATAGGAACTGTGCTCCAGGCTTGCCTTGAGAGACGTGGGTGCAGTTGTCACCCTATGGCCAGTTCCCTCAGGGACAGCAGCATCCTTTGGGGACAGTGGCACCCCTTTGGGGACACAGAGCATCCCTGGAAGCTCTACCCATCTCCTCCAGGGTGGCACCTAAATACACACAGCCTTTTGGGGGGTCCCATCTCCTTATGGATGTCCTCAAATTGCTGGCAGCCCTGGGGTGCTGGAGGGACCCTGGTGCTCCCGGTACATCCCGTGGTGAGGTGGGACGGGTCCCTGGGTGTCTCGGTGTACCGGAGAGGATGCCAACGGGTGCTGGTGGTGGATGCTGCTGACTCAGGACCTTCCCAAACGGTTCCTATTTTTAC
>NW_010298718.1:6550-7987 GCF_000700745.2 Antrostomus carolinensis | reverse complement strand
CAACCCAAACCAGCCTATGATTCTATGATTACAAAGGAGTTTAACATCCAGCTGGATAATCACAGAATCATAGCGGTTGGAAAAGACCTTTAAGATCATTGAGTCCAACCATGACCCCAACACTACCAATTCCACCTCTAAACCATGTCCCTCAGCACTTCGTCTGCTTGTCTTTTAAATACCACCAGGGATGGTGACTCCACCACCTCCCTGGGCAATACCCAAGATCTGCTGGAGCAGCAGCAGAACATCCATAATCAAATGAGATGAGAAAGGGGACTAATGTTGTTCCCCTTCCAGACACCACCTTCATTCTCTGTTCCTCTCTTTTTTTTCCCTTTCTTTTCTCCTCTTCAGGTAGAAACTCGTGGTTTTTGTAAAGAAATCTTTTCCATTCTCACCTTTCCTTTTATGAAACAGTAAAAACTTTCAGAGAAGTTGTAAAGCACTTCAAAGTCGATAACCTTATGAAGTTCTGAGGTTCTCCTGTCCCTAAGCTATCCTGTAAAACAAGTCTGCTACACAAGCTCATTTCATTTTTAATAATTCTCTAGTTATTGCCCCATAACTTTCCTGGTCATGAACTCCAGGTATAAAATTGAACAGAACTAGAAATCTGAAGACACATTAAATTCTCTCACATCATTTCTTCACACTCCTTAATTTAGGGAGAGATTCAAGCCTTGGATGGATGTGAATAGATCCAGTCTGGTGGAGTCCCCATCCCTGGAGGGATTGAAGAGTCGTGTAGACACAGTGCTGAGGGACATGGGTCAGTCGGGGACTTGTCAGTGTTGGGTTCATGGTTGGACTTGATGAGTTTAAAGGGATTTTCCAGTCCAGGTCATTATGGGATTCTGGGAAATCATGGAAACTGCTGCCTAATCCCAAACCTTTCCATTTTCTAACAGTCTTATCCACACCTGAAGAATTTGCTGGAATTATCTCTGATTAGAGGTCGGATTTTTAAAAAGAGGATTTTACTAGAGTGGAATAAACCTCTGGCTCTGCAGAGGGATCTGGCCACGCTGGATCCATGGGCCAGGACCAACTGTCTGAGGTTCAACAAGGCCAAGTGCCGGGTCCTGCCCTTGGGTCACAACAACCCCCGGCAGCGCCACAGGCTTGGGGAGGAGTGGGGGGAGAGCTGCTGGGCAGAGAGGGACCTGGGGGTGTTGGGCACCAGCAGCTGAACAGGAGGCAGCAGAGAGGCCAGGATCTGGTACCCAAACCCTGGTCTGTTTTTTTTTTCCAAATAAAATGATTCTATGATTCTATAAATCTGTGATTCTCTGGTTTCCAGCAGGAAAAATGGGGGGTTGGGGGGTTTTTGTTTTGTTTTGTTTCTTCCCAGGGTCTTCCACATCTCTGAGGTCGGTCCCAGGTGGGTCCCAGGCAGGTTTTGGCGGGGGTCGCTGGGAGTTCTGTCTGCAGCAG
>NW_010298718.1:0-6540 GCF_000700745.2 Antrostomus carolinensis | reverse complement strand
GCTCTGGCAGGAGCCGGGGACATTCATTGAGCTGCACCGACCTCTAGAGGCTTCGGTCCTGATCGCAGCGGTTCCTGCAGGTGAAGGGAAGAGATGGCAGGAGATGGAGGAGGAAAATCATAGAAGGGAAATTGGAAGGGACCCACCAGGATGATGGAGTCCAACTCCTGTCCCTGCACAGGACAAGCCCAACATTCACACCATGTCCCTGAGGGCACATGTTGGCCAAATGCTGCTGGCATCTTGTCAGGCTTGGTGCCATGAGCACCTCCCTGGGGAGCCTGTTCCAGTGCTCCACCACCCTCTGGGTGCCTCAAGAACCTTTTCCTCATGGCCAACCTCACCCTCCCCTGCCACATCTTCCTGCCATTCCCTCTGCTCCTGGCATTCGTTGGTGGCCAGAGAGAAGAGATCAGCGCCTGCCCCTCCTCTGCCCCTTGGGAGGAAGTTCTAGACCCCCAGGAGATCTCCTCTCAGTCTCCTCTTCTCCAGGCTGAACAACCCAAGTGCCTTCAGCCTCTCCTCACACTCTTCCCCTCTAAACCCTTCCCCAATGTTGTAGCCCTAAAATTTAACAGTTTACAAAGAGGAAGAGACAGGAGGAAGAATCCCAGTGACTGATGAACTGACTCATCTTTTAAGGAACTGGAGCGACTAAATAACACGCATGAGTTGCAAATCATATTTATAACCACAAAGTGGAACATAAACCAGCATGTGAACACATCCCTGCTGGCAAGAAAATCAGAATGGAGTGTTGTCGTGTGCATACAGCAGGCGGGTTTAATGCTCCGGGAGGAAAACTCAGCGCAGAAAGATACAATCACTCACTTGCCAACGGCTGGCAGAAGTTTGTGAGCAACCTAATGACATCCCTTCCTACTTGGTGGGAGAGAGAGATCTACACTGAGACCTTAGAGTAGGGAGAGAAAACTTTCACAAAGCAAATTTAATGTTTGCTAAACCTTTTAATTTTTATAATATGGTAAGGGAATTGTAACTCAGGCAACTGCATCCAGTTCTGGAGCCCCCAACATAAGAAAGACATGGACCAGTTAGAACCAGTCCAGAGGAGGCCACCAGGATGATGCCAGGGCTGGAGCAGCTCTGCTGTGAGGACAGGCTGAGAGAGTTGGGACTGTTCAGCCTGGAGAAGAGAAGGCTCCGGGGAGACCTTCTAGTGGCCTCCCAGTACCTGAAGGGGCTCCAGGAAGGCTGGGGAGGGACTTTGGCCAAGGGCAGGGAGTGAGAGAACAAGGGGTGATGGCTTGAAAGTGGCAGAGGGGAGATGGAGCTGAGATGTGAGGAAGAAATTGTTTGGTGTGAGGGTGGTGAGCCAGTGTCCCAGGTTGGCCAGAGAAGCTGTGGCTGCTCCTCCCTGGAAGTGTTCTCGGCCAGGTTGGATGAGGCTTTGAGCAACCTGGTCTAGTGGAAGGTGTCCCTGCTGCTGGCAGGGGGGTTGGGACTGGATGAGCTTTAAGGTCCCTTCCAACCCAAACCATTCTATGAGTCTATGATTTCCAAGTGGTTCTCTGCATGGAAGAGATGTCCTCTGCCTGACACAACACCATCCTGGAGTTACCTTAATCCCAGAATCACCTGGATTGGAAAAAACCTCTAAGATCATCAAGTCCAACCATGAACCCAACGCTGACAAGTCCCCAACTAACCCATGTCCCTCACCACTGTGTCTACACGACTCTTCAATCCCTCCAGGGATGGGGACTCCACCACTGCCCTGGGCAACCCCTTCCAATGCCTCAGAACCCTTGCAGCAAAGAAAAGCTTCTGTCAGAACCATAATTTTGAGAGAAAGGTGATGAATGCATTTGTGGAAATTCTTCTGTCAAATCTGAGTCCAAACTTTAGAAACTTCTGGGGTTTTAATACCAAGTTTTCTCTTTTTAACAGAGACCAGATTTTTATTTAAATGAGAAGCATTTTCTTCCCCCAAGGCTCTCCAGGTTCCTCTAGTAATCATGGTTACTCACTAAAAAAAAGTGAAATAAAAGAAAATAACACGTTAAATAGCCTAGCAAGATTTTATAGGAGCTAAAACAGCTGGCAATGGCTTTCTGCACTGATGTGGGAGGCATGATGCAAGCTCAGGGCAGAACAATCCTGACCTGGAGTATCAGAGGTTTTGAACTCAAGACCAGGACAAAATCCCTGATGTCCCCCAATACTTGAGGGCATTAAGTATTAATATTGCTGTAATAAACAGTAAAAAATGGCAATTAAGCAGTTACAATTAAGAATAAATTCTTCTAAATGAGTTGTACCTGCTTTTTGCTGTGATATGAAATATTTTAATTGGAAAGAGTCTTTTAATTGGTTTTAATTTTAATTGGAAAGAGTCTTTTCAAGTCACTTCTGTGCTGGTTTGATCACACTTTAACATACCAGTGGTGGTGTGAAGAGTAACGTCCTGGCATTTTCATCCCTAAAATGTGACCACGTTGTGCAGCTGCACAGGAGAAGTCACTCACATCCCCGTTCAGGAACTCTTTGATCAGTAATTACAACTCTGGAATTAGAACGAGGAGAAATTGTACATTGTAAATGCAATTAATTATCAAATTAGAACGAGGAGAAATTGTACATTGTAAATGCAATTAATTATCAAAGGTGGGTGAGGTGTTTTTATTCAGCTTAACTAAATTCTACTGAGTTTTATCTGTCAAACTCTTGACTTGGGTTCTGAGAAGTTAGTAGGAAGCAGGATACATACATTCCCAAGAAGTAATCTGCAGGAAATTCACCAAATCATGATAATTTGTTGGGAACATCACTTCTTTCCAGGTTCACTGAAGCCTGTTAGTAACAGGTTCCATTCTTGTCTTGAGGAGTTTGATCGCTCCCCAGGCTGGAAAAAATCAGATCCATTAATCTTTTCTTCTGTTCAATTATAAACTGAAGGAAGTTATGCCAGAAAAATGATAATTTGTCTTGATTTGCAGTCTACATCCATCTCAGGAAAATCTGTAGTAAGATCACCTTGTCTCTCTGCTCTCCCTCTTGGGATTAGTATTGCATGGACAGAAGAGAGACTCCAGAGGTGATGGAAAACTTCTCCCACCGTGGGCTGCAGAGCAGTAGGATACATTATTAGTCATAAAATCATAAAAATCATGGAATGGTTTGGATTGGGAGGGATCTTAAAGCTCATCCAGTTCCAACCCCCCTGCCAGCAGCAGGGACACCTTCCACTACACCAGGTTGCTCAAAGCCTCATCCAGCCTGGCCACAAACACTTCCAGGGAGGAGCAGCCACAGCTTCTCTGGCCAACCTGGGACACTGGCTCACCACCCTCACACCAAACAATTTCTTCCTCACATCTCAGCTCCATCTCCCCTCTGACACTTTCAAGCCATCACCTCTTGTTCTCTCACTCCCTGCCCTTGGCCAAAGTCCCTCCCCAGCCTTCCTGGAGCCCCTTCAGGTACTGGGAGGCCACTAGAAGGTCTCCCCGGAGCCTTCTCTTCTCCAGGCTGAACAGCCCCAACTCTAATCATAGAATCACAGACTGGTTTGGATTGGAAGGGACCTCAAAGCTCATCCAGTTCCAACCCCCCTGACAGCAGCAGGGACACCTTCCACTAGACCAGGTTGCTCAAAGCCTCATCTAACCTGGCCGAGAACACTTCCAGGGAGGAGCAGCCACAGAAGGAGATGTTATTCTAACCTTGGAACTAGTCTGACCTACCAGGTAATGGAACCTTGAAATCTCCAGGGAAGTTAAGCAAACCTGCTGAGTTTTTGGATTAGTTCTAAATGTTCTGATTAACTCTGCAAGACCCAACTCACGTCCCCAGAAATGTCTGCGATGCCGTAGGCCATCCAATGATGTCCCAACTGCTTTAGGGAGAGAGAAAAACGCCCCCAAGTTTTGGTACCTGCTGCTTTCTCCACTGAAGACGCTTTCTTTACCGTCTCACTTTGACCTCAAAGTAGAAGTCTTGTCAAGTCAGGCTGGCTACTTCTTTTTTAAGTGTCGTCTTTCTCAGAGGAAATACACAATCATAATTCACCTGGGCTGAAAAAAATCCACGAGTTCAGATAAATTTCCTCAGGCAGTGCTCTGGGCAAAGACAGGACTGGTTGATATTCACCTTTCCCAGTCTGTCCAGTACCTGGCCAAGGGAACACTGAAATATAAGCAAGGACATTCTTTATTTTACCCACAACACAAGTTTTTTCATCTGCTTGGAATATAATCATTTATTTATCTTTACAGTGGTGACAGAAGAAATGTACAGGTGTTTTTTCACCCATAGGTATAAAAATCTGTTTATATACAGAGTCACAATAATCTTTAATTTGGGGAAATCATTCTGTTCTCCTGATCCATCTTTACTAAAAACCACAGGAAACAAAAAAAAACCCAAAACAAACCCAAATATTTAGTACAGGCAATAGAATTCCAGTAGGTTTGCAACCTGGCATCAAAAGCTCAGCTTTAGATTAAGGGTAAAGGTTGGATACTTAAAAAAGGACTTTGAAGTCATTTGGACACAAAATAAAGTTGCTTTTCAAATAAGATATATACATCAAAAATAGGAGTCTAAAAAAGGCATTGGTTTTAATGCTATTAGAAAGCTATATAAATGTGCACGGGTCCATTTCTTCTTAGAACGAAAGACCGAAGGAGAAAGTGCCTCTGGTTTGGTTTTTTATATTTGTTTTTAGGAAGTTCCTCCTGGGACAAGTCAGTTCAAAGTACCTGTAAAAAGAAATAAAATAAAGAAATAAGGCTTTTGGGAAAAGTCAAAGTTGATGGTGGCATCAATTAGAGTGACTTTGGTGGAGCAGTTATAGCTGGTTCAGTTCTGTGTTAAGAGTAACCTATAATTAGTTTAAAAGAATTAATATCATTTAAGTGGTTACTCGGTTGTTACGAGTCCCCCAGATGTTATTTCTCATGTCCATGGAAAGTTTCTTAATATAAAAAAAGATCATAATGGGATATTAATGTAGGAATAAAGGAAATGAAGGGAATAAAATAAAGGGGAAAAGGAAATGAAGGAAATAAGATAAAGGAAAAAAGGAAATAAAATAAAGGAAAAAAGGAAATAAAATGAAGGAAAAAAGGAAATAAAATAAACAAAAAAAAGAAATAAAATTAAGGAAAAAGGAAATAAAATAAAGGAAAAAAGGAAATGAAGACAATAAAGGAAAAAGGGAAATAAAAGAAAGGAAATATAGGAAATAAAATAAAGGAAAAAAGGAAATAAAATAAAGGAAATGAAGGAAATTAAGGAAAAAAGGAAAAAAATAAAGGAAAAAGGAAATAGAATAAAGGAAAAAAGGAAATAAAAGAAAGGAAATGTAGGAAATAAAATAAAGGAAAAAAAGAAATAAAATAAAGGAAAAAAGAAATGAAGGAAATAAAATAAAGAAAAAAGGAAATAAAATAAATGAAAAAAGGAAATTAAAGAAATGAAGGAAATAAAATAAAGGAAATGAAGGAAATAAAATAAAGGAAAAAGGAAATAGAATAAAGGAAAAAAGGAAAATGAAGGAAATAAAATAAAGAAATAAAGTAAATGAAGGAAATAAAAGAAAGGAAAAAAGGAAAAGAAGGAAATAAAATAAAGGAAAAAGGAAATAGAATAAAGGAAAAAAGGAAATGAAATAAAGGAAATTAAGGAAATAAAGTAAATGAAGGAAATAAAAGAAAGGAAAAAAGGAAAAGAAGGAAATAAAATAAAGGAAAAAGGAAATAAAATAAATGAAAAAAGGAAATGTAGGAAATAAAATAAAGGAAAAAATGAAATTAAGGAAATAAAATAAAGGAAAAAAAGGAAATAAAATAAAGGAAATAAAGGAAGATATCCACCATGGTTTCTAGAGACACAACAAGCACCCCGGTGTTCTCCTGTGCACACCAGCTCAGGTGTGTGTGGAGAAAGCAGGACCACCTGTGTGTGATACGCTCCTGTCCAGCACAAGGCTGCTGAGCCAGGTAACTCTCATGAGTGTGCCTCCAGGAGATGTGACTCACCTGATTTCTTCTCATGCTTCGTCTCCATTATCCATCTCCACGTCTGTATCTCTTGTCGTGTCGGCCGCTCGTGACAGAATATCTGCCATTAGTGCTTCCTCCAGCTTTTTACGCACTTGTTGCACCCGCTCCTCTTGTTTTCTGCAGGGAGAGAAGGGAAGAAGGGGTGGAAATGTGAACCCCTCCAGTATATTAGTAGGTTGGGAGCAGAACAGTTGCATAAGCAATGACTTAGGATTGGTTTCTCCACGTTTATTTTCATTTTGAACAGAGTATTTCCAGTTGGAAGGGACCTACAATGGTTTTCTAGTCCAACTGCCTGACCCCTCCAGGGCCCACCAAAAGTTGAAGCATATGATGAAGGGTATTGTCCAAATGGCTCTTGAACATGGACAACCTTGGGACATTGACCACATCTCTAAACTCTTACTGACTTGTTCTGCTACCTTTGCACCTACACGAGTGCACAGATGGTGCTTGGTGCTAAAACTGACAGCACCCTGAGCCACAAACATCTCTGGGTTTCTAGCGTGTG
>NW_010298717.1:0-9676 GCF_000700745.2 Antrostomus carolinensis | reverse complement strand
GCCGCTCTTAATTTTCCTTTGGGTTTATTCTGGGGTGTAAACAAGGAACAAAGGGATGGTTGAGTGGTGAAGAGCCAGCCCAGGAAATGTGCTTTGTGTTTTCAGGACACCAGTCTGGGTTTGATCCAGTCCCTTTTCCTGGGGCCGTTCCCAACTCTTCTCCTTGTTCCTTCTTCCCTTTGTTGTGCCGGAAAAGCGTCACCTCTTGTAGTAAGTTACTCACTTGGTGGTAAGTCCTTTTGAGTAGCCATCTTGTTCTTTGCTCAAGGCTTTCTCAGTCCAAATCATCCGTCTCTTCTTGGGTTCCTGGTGGCAGTGGAGGAAGTCTGCATGCCGGGGTAATTATGGGCTGCAAAAAAGTTGCCAAGAGTCTTTCCTGGATGGTGTTTTCAAAAGCTCCAAAGGGATTTTGTGCGTGCAGCTCCCATGGAAATGAGGAGTCCCTTGGGCGGTCACAAAATCACAGAATGGTGGGGTTGGAAGGGACCTCAGGAGATCATCCAGTCCAACCCACCTGCAAAAGCAGGTTTATCTCCAGCAGGTCACACAGGAAAGTGTCCAGGTGGGTTTGAACATCTCCAGAGATGGAGACTCCACACCCTCTCTGGGTAGCCTGTCACAGTCAAGAAGTTCTTCCTCATGTTTCAGTGGAACCTCCTGTGTCCCAGTTTGTGCCCGTTGCCCCTTGTCCTATCTCCGGCCACCACTGAGAAGAGTCTGGCCCCATCCTCTTGCCACCTACCCTTTAGATATTGATAAACATTGATGAGATCCCTTCTCAGTCTGCTCTTCTCCAGGCTGACCCAGCTCTCTCAGTCTTTCCTCATAAGAAAGACGCTCCAGCCCCTTCATCATCTTTGTAGCCCTTCATTGGACTCTCTCCAGATGTTCCCTTTGATGGTCTCAATCACAATATTTTCTGGGTGGAAAGGTGCATTTTAGCCGGTCTGGATTTGTGATGGGTAGACAGAGATGCTTTGGCATCACACACAGGGATCCATAGGGTGAAGAACATGAGGAGCCCCACACAGGGTGTCCTTGGCCACCTAAGCATGTTGGCTTAGGAGGTTCCTCCTTACGGATCTCACCAAGTAAGTCAGGATGTCCCCATGGAGCCAGGACAGCCATTCCCGCCGGCACGAAGCTGCACGTGGCTGGGCCAGGACTGGTAGACAATTAGAACATCACCTGGCCAAACCACCTCACACCCCCAGGGCACTTATTCACTGTATAAAAGCTCTGCCATCGCCGGGCTCTCCTAGGCACTTCTTCTCTCCGGTTGTTCTCACTGATGAAGTGGGTAAGTCTGATTTTTAATGGAGCTCCTGGAAATGTTGGTTTCTTCCTGGGTTGCCTGTATACTCATGGAGAAGCATCCTCTTTTTTTGGGGGGGGATGTTGCCTTCAGCCACTGCTCTAACAGCTGGAGCATCACATCTCCTCCATACTAAACTGAAGACTGTTGGGAAAACGTTTCCAGATGGATTGTGAAGTCAGGAGTGGCATTTGTTGGGTTTTTTCCTACTCTTTCTGCTAGTTCTAGTCCAAAGGAGATTATTGACTCCATAATACCTGAAGGGGCTACAAGAAAGCTGGGGAAGGACTTTTCATAAGGGCAGTTAATGACAAAACAAGGGGAAATGGGTTTAAGCTGAAAGAGGGGAGGTTTAGATGAGATATTAGGAAGAAGTTCTTCACTGTGAAGGTGGTGAGACAGTGTCCCAGGTTGCCCAGAGAAGCTGTGGCTGCTCCTCCCTGGAAGTGTTGAAGGCCAGGTTGGATGAGGCTTTGAGCAACCTGGTCTAGTGGAAGGTGTCCCTGCTCACTGCAGGGGGGGTTGGGACTGGATAAGCTTGAAGGTCCCTTCCAACCCAAACCATTCAATGATTCTATGATTCTGTGAAGGTCTTAGTGGTGGCAGGAGTCAGGTATGAGCTTGCACGTAAAAAGCCAACTCTTTAAACTGAAAAAGGGAAGGTTTAGATTAGATATTAGGAAGAAATTCAACCATGAAGGAAGTAGAGTGGAGAAAATTGTGTCCGTTTGCTGGAATTTCAACAAAGCAACTTTTCAGGTCATGGTAAGAAGTTGACCAACTTGAGTGCCAAGGTGAAAAGTCAGCAGAGAACCTCTCTAGCTAAAGCTGAACACCTTAAAATTTCTATCCAGCGAGAAAAATAAATCTGAGATGGAAACAACACCCTGGAAGCAAATAATCCCCCCCTTAATTTAGAAGCTTGTTATCTTGATGAGCATCACCAGATAATTAAGCATTGTACGGGTAGTAGTAGCAACTACTACCATTGTGTTTCAATGGGTTGGTTTTATTAGTTGATGAGTGTTCTAATTGTCACGATAAGAAGTTTTCCTAATGAGAGTAACACATCGTATTGTTATTTTTAATAGTCACCCAGTGCTGGGCTTTTGGAAGATCTTACTGTAATGAGCAACCTGGTCTAGTGGAAGGTGTCCCTGCTGCTGGCAGGGGGGTTGGAACTAGATGATCTTTAAGGTCCCTTCCAATCCAAACCATTCTATGATTAGAGACAGAATCCAGAATCAGGGTGTTCAGAAAATGCAGTTTCTTGACGGTTGTTTCATTTTATGCCTTAATCTCCAAAAAATATCGAAATGAAAAAAACCCAACCCATTTTTGATCAGAATTACCTTTCACATGTCAGTGGATCCAGTTCTGGTTGTGCTCAAAATAATCCTGTTAAAACCAGGAAACTCCCTGGAATTGATTTTTTTCCAGAATAAGGAATGAAATGGGGTGGTTTCTCCTACAACTCCCTGGGGCCAAGGCAATGTGAGACATTTCAGGGTGGTTTCAGGAGGAAAGTGTGGATCTCCAGATGGAGGAGCAGATCATAGAATCATGGAATGGTTTGGGTTGGAAGGGATCTCAAAGCTCATCCAGTTCCAACCCCCCTGCCGTCAGCAGGGACACCTTCCACTAGACCAGGTTGCTCAAAGCCTCATCCAGCCTGGCCTTCAACACTTCCAGGGAGGAGCAGCCACAGCTTCTCTGCGCAACCTGTTCCAGTGTCTGACCACCCTCACAGTGAAGAACTTCTTCCTACTATCTCATCTAAACCTCCCCTCTTCCAGTTTAAAGCCAGGTGGACCTCCAGATGGACCTGGTCCCTTCTTCAAGGATCCTGTCTTGGTTAGACTCCCCTTTGTGCTGCTCACACAGGGGCTCTCAGGATGAGGTTTCAATATCTGAATTTCTATGTCGGGCATTTTGACAGTGAGTCTTTGGGTTATCATAACAAAACCAGGACTTTGGGGCTTGGCATGACTCTCCTGCAGGTCTGGAGGCTGCTTTCAATGGGTATAATCCTCTCAACGCAGTGAAACTTGACCAGAAACTTAACACCAGCTGAGATTTTTTTGCCTTGAGAGCTTCTTTTTGGTTTCACCAAATACTTGGAAATAATCCTGTTGCATTTCATCTTGTCTTTTCTTGAAGATGTCCACACAATAATATGAAGCTGAGAGTAGAAGGCTTGCAGAGTTAGCCAAGCTGATGCTATGGTAGGAAGCTCAGAGCTCATAATTGCACGTTGCCAGCCCAGTAGATCCCTGTGGGACCATGAATCGGCAGGCAGGCAGGTTGGACGTGTTGCCACAAACCTGTCCTTACCCTCAGCCAGCTCATTGAACCTCAGCTTGGGTTTGCCCGCATGAACTGCAGCCACACCTGAGTATTACGGCATGGACACACCTTTAATTTTGTTTGCTTTTCATCTCTGGTGCTTGGGATTTGCAGGATGTAAACTTGAAAGGATGTCTCAGTGGGAATACAGGAGGTGTCCCAGCACTGGTGAGGCTGCATCTCAAGTGCTGGGTTCAGTTTTAGGACCCTCACTCCAAGGAGGACATGGAGGTGCTGGAGCGTGTCCAGAGAAGGGAACGGAGCTGGGGAAGGGTCTGGAGCACAAGTGTGCTGAGTTCCCTTGTAGCTGAGGGAACTGGGGGTGTTGAGCCTGGAGAAAAGGAGGCTGAGGGGAGACCTTGTGGCTCTGTCCAAGTCCCTTGGAGGAGGGTGGAGAGAGGTGGGGGTGGGTCTGTTCAACCAAGGCCCAAGGGACAGGACAAGAGGAAATGGGCTCAAGTCGTGCCAGGGGTGGTTTAGGTTGGATATGAGGAAAAACTTCTTCACCCAAAGGGCAGTCAAGCATTGGAACAGGCTGCCCAGGGAGGTGGTGGTGTCACCATCCCTGGTGGGATTTAATAGACGAGTAGATGAGTTGCTGAGGAACATGGTTGAGAGGTGGAATTGGCAGTGTTGGGTTTATGGTTGGACTTGGTGATCTTAAAGGTCTTTTCCAACCACTACGATTCTGTGATTCTAAGTTTCCAGGAAGTAAGACAGAGGGTCATGGTGTCATTGCTCCTTGGTGAAATGGTTTCATGGACATTCAGCTGGTCATTGTAGGGCAGCACAGGAACTCCCTGGTTTGCCTGGCTCCAATCATCATTGGTGTCAGGAAACAAGCTGAGAACAGACTCTTCTCAACTGGGTAATCAAAGCCTGGTCTTGAGTCACTGGAGAGCTTCTCACCTTCAGGAGAGCCAGGGTGTGCCATGTTGAGATGCCCACAGGGAAACTCCGAGCCCTGCGTCACACACAATAGCCAACGCCTCACCAAAAAATAGCCAACGCCTCACCAAAAATATAACCAATGCCTCACCAAAAAATAACCAATGCCTCACCAAAAATATAACCAATGCCTCACCAAAAAATAGCCAACGCCTCCCCAAAACCAACTAATGCTTCATAAAAAATAGCCAATGCCTCACAAAAAATAACTAATGCCTCCCAAAAAATAGCCAATGCCTCAAAACAATTACTAATGCCTCCCAAAAAACCTCCCAAAAAATAACCAATGCCTCATGAAAAATAACCAATGCCTCCCAAAAAATAACTCATACCTCCCAAAAAATAGCCAATGCCTCACAAAAAATAACTAATGCCTCAAAAAAATAACTAGTACCTCCCAAAAAATAGCCAATGACTCCCAAAAAACAACTCATAACTCCCAAAAAATAACCAATGCCTCCTAAAAAATAGCCAAGGCCTCACCAAAAATAACTAATGCCTCCCAAAAAATAGCCAATGCCTCACAAAAAATTACTAGTGTCTCCCAAAAAATAGCCAATGCCTCACAAAAAATAACTCATACCTCACAAAAAATAACCAACGCCTCACCAAAAATAGCCAAGGCCTCACCAAAAATAAACAATGCCTCATGAAAAATAACTAACATGTCCCAAAAAATAGCCAATGCCTCAAAAAAATTACTAGTGCCTCCCAAAAAATAGTCAATGCCTCCTTGAACTGTCTGTCCTGTTCCTTCTTTCAGACCTAAGTGCCCGGCGTGACCATGCACTGCTACGGGGAGCGGTACAAACACCTGTACCTGCCGGGCTCGGGGTATCTCACTGAAAACCTCCCGCAGTGCCCGCCGCAGTCGGATGCCTGCAGTACCACCTGCCACCCAGTCAGCATCATCAAGACCCCGATGCCCAGATGGCAAAGCTACGTTCAACCTTTCAGTTACGTGTGCCCACAGCCAACCTTGAGCCAAACATCTCTGCTGTCGTGCCAGCCCTATGTACAGCAGTGTGTCCTGCTGTACCCCGAGCCTTGTGAGACCACGCGGCTTCTGCCCTGTAGGAGACCCAGCCTGAAGCTGAGCACCACGCAGAATTACCAGGCTTGTGAGACCAATCAACCTGAGAAGAAACGAATGGCCAAGAGCCTCCCACCCTGTGCTCCCAAGTGCCCAGAACCAAGTAAACTCAAGTTCCCACCATGTGGGATCAAGTACTCGTCTTCGTGCAAGGATGAATGTAAGTCGCAGAAGATATCCAAATGCTCGACGCAACGACACGGCACGGAGCTCCGGTCTCTCCAAGGGTTGACCAGTGGTTATTCCCCACCTCTACGAGGAGTCACTGAGTGTCCTCCACAGCGATGTGTGACACAATCTTATCTCCAAGAATACGTGAGTGGGTTTCCTCAGCAGAAATGCATGAAGGGTTACCCAACGCAGGAGTGCGTCACCACTTATTCCTCACAGAAGTGCGTCACCAAGTGTCTACCCAAGTGTCCACCTGAGCAGGGAATAAAGGAGTGCTCCACACAACGACACGTTGCCAAATGCTCCCAAACTCAAGAGGGAACCAAGCACAAGAGCTCCTCAACCCAACACCTAAGCAAGTCCAAGTGCGTCTACCCACGGGCCACCCAGCATCACGTAACAGGAGCCAAACGTTCAAGTCACTCCAAGAAGAGTCGTTGTGCTTCAAAATGGTTGTGGTGAAGGAGATAAAGAAGTAATTGTGAAAACAACAAGCTACGTAGATTTGGTCTGAGGTGATATTTTTTTCTCCCCTTGTTCCTGTTCCTTGTTCCCAGAGAAGCTTTGGCTTTATTTTCCCCCTGGTTGTATCCATGTTAAACTCATCGAGCGCGTTGCTTTTCTTTTCCTTTCTTTTTTTTTGACCACACTTCTGTTATTTTTCCCCCAGAAAAGATGTGAGTGAGAAGTTCAGTAACTCTGAGCGAGTGCTCAGGCTTTGAACTTCAAACCCTTACGACTGTTCTTAGTGTTCAACAACTCCAAGAGGCTTTTATTGTTCCTGGATCTATTCTATTCCCCAGTTGTACCAGTCATATTAAATTCAGGTTGCAGCTGGATTCCTGCTCTCTTGTCTGATTTATTTTTCATTTGAAAAAAAAAACTCTTTCTAATACCTACTACTGGGGAAAAAAAAGAAAATATATATATAAATACAGATTTCCTGTTGTTATCCCACTCCTTTGTGGAAAATCATGGCAGTAATCACACTTTTAGGACTAAGTTGTCCATCTGTGGGAACAGATCTTGGTGTTGAAAAGTTAACCAGAGATATAATAAAAGCAACAGTGCAGGGTGATGTTTAGAAAAAAGATTTGATTAAAGTAATGAGACTCATTAGCAGCCTTCAGACAGGGGTTGATTGACTATCCAAGCTTAGCTTGGTCACACCAAGGAGAGCACAACCTATTGGCATGTGGGTGACACTGGACAACTCTCATTCCTGCACCCTGGGACCTGGGCAAGTATCTCCCAGGTGTTCCCTGCTCCACAATTTCCTCCCTGGATTATGAAATGGGTTGTGTGGGATAGTCCCTGACAGAGCAGGAGGGAGAGAGGATGCTTCAGAAGGTATCTTCTAATGCTGTGACCCTGAGCTGGCCCTGGTTGTATCAGGGAGATGATCAGCATCAATAGTCTGTGGTTATAAACTTGCAATCAGATGGGAAAACAACTTTCAATTTCAGCTCTTCCTTAAAAATAACGTTTTTGTAGACAGCAGGAAATAGTTCCTGTGCTTTGTCAGCATTTTGAGTTCCTAGTTTGCACCTGCAAACTGGCAAAATGCGATGACCTTGGACATCCAGCAGCAACTAAAAACATCAGCACCTCATCAACATTCTTCTCCTAACAAACCCCACACTGAAACCAAAACACAGCTGAGAGAATTGGAAGGAAGAGGACAAGGAGACTCCTGGGGTGAGATAAAAACTATTTACTAGTTAAAATAAAATTATAATGGTAATAATAGAATATGCAAATGAGTGATTCCCAGTGCAATTGCAACCACCCACCAGTGCCCAGCCTGTTCCCAGCCAGTGATCCCAGAGCAGAGACAGTCCCTAAACCCAAATCACAACCCCAGAAGAGCGAGAGCCCAAGTGACCCCTGAGAGAATCCCCCTGATTTCCAGTCACCCCTGGTTAATATACTGACCATGATGGGATATGATCTGCAATATCTCATTAGCATATCCAAATGCCAATTTGGGGGTTTTGCTAATTACCACTCTCTCTGCTCCCAATCCTTTGCACTTGCAAACTGGCAAAACGTGATGACCTTGGACTTCCAGCAGCAACTAAAAACATCAGCATCTTATCAACGTTCTTCTCATAACAAACCCCACACTGAACCCAAACCGCAGCTCTTCTCTCTACTAAGAAGAAAATTAACTCTATCCTGGCAAAACCAGGACAGCTGGGGAATTAAATGAGAAAGAGAGGAAAGGTGAGGTGGTTTCATTCCTTTGGCTGCAGCCAAACACAGTCGCTCTCTCACTCTCCCCCCCCTCACACACCCCAGGGAGTAGGGGAGAGAATTGGAAGGAAAAGGACAAGGAGACTCCTGGGTTGAGATAAAAACTATTTACTAATTAAAATAAAATTATAATGGTAATAATAGAATATGCAAATGAGTAATGCACAGTGTAATTGCACCCGCCCACCAATGCCCAGCCTGTCCCCAGCCAGTGATGCCAGAGCAGAGACAGTCCCCAAACCACAGTCCCAGATGAGCGAGAGCCCAAGTGACCCCTGAGAGAATCTCCTGATTTCCAGTCACCCCTGGTTAATATACTGACCATGGTGGGATATGACCTGCAATATCTCATTAGCATATCCAAATGCCAATTTGGGGTTTTGCTAATTACCACGCTCCCAATTTGCACTTGCAAACTGGCAAAACGCGATGACCTTGGACATCCAGCAGCAACTAAAAACATCAGCATTTCATCAACGTTCTTATAACAAATCCCACACCAAAACCAAACCACAGCTCTTCTGTCTACTAAGAAGAAAATTAACCCTATCCTAACAAAACCAGGACAAAAGGCCTGAGCAAATAGCTCCCTCCTGACCACCTCACGTGGGATCAATCCCTTTCTTATACCAGGTCTATTTAAAAACTGGCTCCTCTCTACTCTGGCTTGTCCCAGTCACCAGCATGCTCAGGATAGATGGTGAAACCTGGAGTTCTGCAGCCATTAGAAGGAGATGGAAGTTCACAATTAAGACACAAAGGTGGGCCAGCCCATGGGAAGTTCTCCCACCTGCATTTATCCCACTTGCAGGGTCTCAAAAGCTCTGCTGATCTCAGTCACTCTTGATCCCCAAAGGATCCAAATTTCATTGTATAGGAAAAAAAATGCAGAAAAGGGTTTTCTTCTGAGAATCTGAGCTTCTGTTTCTGAGGTTTTGCTCCTGAGAAAGGGGTGACGCTGATATGAAAATATAAAAAGCTGATATCTCAAAGGAATCACTAAATGGTACCTGAATTTTTAGGGGCTCTCTGCATGAGGATGGCTTTTATGTCCTCTTGCTCCCTGCTCTGGCAGCAGATCCTGCTCTCCCTCACCAAATGGATTAGGAGGTGGGATCTGCTCCTGGAGAAGTCATGAATAGTGCAAAAAAACCCCACAACAAAACCAAAAAACAAAGCAAAACAAATAAAAAACCCACAAAAACCCCCTACCAACCAACCAAAAATACCTGGTGGCACCAAAGGTGACATGGGACAGTGCTGCATCCTTGTGGTGGTGAAAGCCAACCACAGGTTGGGCTGCCTGAACCACAGCATAGCCAGCAGTAGGAGAAAAGTGTTGATGCTCATCATTCAGGAGGTCACATCCAGATCTCCATGTCCAATTTTGGGTGCTCAGCACAAAAATCATGGACAACCAGGAGTGAATTTGATGGAGGGTGCAGTGTGGTCAGGGCACTGGGGGCTAGAAGAGAGAGACTGGGTGAGAAGAATCATAGTAGAATCACCTGGTTGGAAAAGAGCTTTTGAGATCATCGAGTCCAACC
>NW_010298716.1:9782-14069 GCF_000700745.2 Antrostomus carolinensis | reverse complement strand
AGGTTATCAAGCATTGGAACAGGCTGTCCAGAGAAGCGGTTGAGTCATTTTCCCTGGAGGTATTTAAGAGATGTGTAGATAAGGTGCCTAGGAACATGGTTTAGAGGTGGATTTGGCAGTGTTAGGTTAACAATTGGACTTGATGATCATAGAATCATAGAATAATTTGGTTGGACAGACGTTACCAATTACCATCAGGGGAAAAACAGATTTGATTTGGGGAAAAATAATTTAATTTATTACTAATTAAAAGATATTTTGTTGATAAGATACAAAGACAAATTGAAACACAACCTCACCCCCTTTTCCCAGGCTCAGCTTTCACTCCTGACTCCTCACCCATTTTCAACTCCTCTACTTCCTCCTACCCCTTGCAGCACATGGCGATGGGGAATGGCAGTTGTCTTCAGTCCATGACACTTCTCTGCCTCTCCTTCCTCCTCACACTTCTCCCCTGCTCCAACATGGGTCATTCCCATGGGCTGTTGTCCTTCAGGATAAACCTGATCCAGCGTGGGCTCTCCACAGACTGCAGTTTCCTTTAGGAATTATCCACCTGCTTTGGTGTGGGGTCCTCCACACCCTGTAGGAGAATCTTTGCTCCAGTGCCTTGACCACCTCCTCTCCCTCCTTCTCTCACCTCGAGATCTGCAGGGCTGTTTCTCTTGCATTTTCTCCCACTGCTGCATGACATTTTTTACCCTATTTGAAACACACTTTCCTAGAGATGCCATCAGCTCAGCTGAGGGGCTCAGCTGTGCCCTGTGTTGAGTTCCTTGTAGCCAGCTGGAACCAGCTCTGTCTGGCACACAGGAGCCGTTACCTCTCCTTATAGCCCCCTACTGCCAGCACCTGGGCATCTGCACCCAATACAGACATTTTGTATCATATTTGGAAAACAACAAATAAAATCCTGTACATTAACTTAATACACTACTAAGTACTGGAAAAAGTTACAAATAACCAATAGAATATGTGAGAAAGGACATCTTATTATAGAAGTATATAGAATCAGTAAAGAAAGAATGAAAGTCTGAAAGTCTATTACATTGAAAGATGGTAAGGTTTTTAAATATTTATGTCAGGTAGTTTAAGACGATAATTTATTGTTAACAGGAAATAGCTTTATACATTAATTTAAAACCAAGAAAGAGTTACAGAATACCAGAGCAGAATTTTCTTTGGAAAAATTGGTTTTGCTCATTTCATGTCTTAGCACAGTGGCACTAGAGAAAACGATCCTTGCCATAAAAGTTTTGGTAACAATTTGGATGAGATATGAATTAACTGAAAGAGATCATCCAAAGACATGCTGAGCAAGGACTGAGAAACTATTGGACATCCACTGAGATGAGCAAGTGCCACTGAATTGTCAGTAGCATGTAGATGAAAATTAATAATAGCTCATTTATTTATTATGAACTGAAATTTAGAGACCCTACCTAATCTGCAAACAAAAGACTGCAAAGCTGTATGAAGCATGTAGAGCTTAGAAGTAGATTAACACTAACAGAATTCAAACACTAGATAAGAAAAAAATACTTCATCCTTTAAAATGTTGGGTTTATTCTAGCATTTTGAACAGTCAGAAATTCTCAGGAAGCTAATTAATCTTGTTAACCTATACTTAGTGTCTTTGAAAAACATAATTTTGTTACAACAATATCCTTTCCCTGTCTGTATATTTATTTTGCTTCCATGTACAAAATGGTCATCATAAATTACAATTTCTACTTGAGGTTGTCAGCATATTTTTTTATTTTTTCTTGATGGAATTTCCCAAGGCACTAGCACTGAGGAATGTGCATGCTTTCCCAAAAAGATATACTATCTTCTCTTAGCTTCTATTCATTATTGATTTACAAGTTACTCATTCTGATTACTTAAAGGTACTTCTCATTCTTCTTTAGAGTTTAGCTGATGATTATTTTCAGTTCAGGATACTATTTTTATTTGATCAATTAGTGTTTTCTAGGTCTATGAAATTTATTTCCATTTGATTTTAGCAAGCTGCATTTATTTAATTTCATTCAGATATGATGGAGCTTTAACTTATTTTACTTTACCTTTCATTCAGGAATGCATTCCTGGTTGTGGAACACTTCAATTCATACTTAGTGTTAAGCTCATGTTAAAGTTCCACAGAGTTAGGACACAAATGCAAAGACTGTCCTGATTACAGGGACTTAGTGTTTATATTTTTACAATTTTATCGAATAACCACTGAAAGTTGTGATAAGAATTGAATAAGAATTGAGAAAAGGAAGAAGAATGCTCCTGATACATATTTTTTCATGGAGTAAAATTAAAATAAAATTGTTTAAAATTTCTTCAGGTAACAAAATTAAGTAGGTAAATATAAGATTATTTTTCCATCAACACAATAAACACAATTAAATTCCTGTGACATTAAAATACATTGGAGCATTTTTACAGAGGGAAGACTGCAGGCTTTAAAAGCAACTGAGGTGACCTGTGTCCTACAGGCATGATCTTGTTTTCCCGTCATGTCATAAGTAGATCCTATACCATTCCAATAGACTTCAGGAGAAATCCAAATGAACACCCTATTTGAAAATTGCAGAAATACTTGATGAAATGGACATCAGGGAAAAGTGTGGTCTCTGGATGATTTGTGTAAAGTAAACCTCCAAATTTATTACCTTCAGATATTCTATGATGGAGCTAAAGATATTTAGGGTAGGGCAATTCAATAGCTACCTTAACTCAAATTCTTCATGCAAGACAATTGTTTGGAATGCATCTACCCCTTACAGTTATTAGTCCTTGTATTACTACAAACTCCCATTCTAAAGCTTTTCCTTTCTAACTCCTGCTTCCTTGTTCCTCTTGCTGTCTCTGCTACAGTGTAAGAGTCCTCAAATGTGACATTGCAAACTCTAATCTTCTTTATTTTAGAAACAGTGAACAGCTTTCCCAACAAACAATCATTGATCATTTTCCATAGAGAACCAACTAAAAGAGCATTTTGAACATATGACTTCTGAATTTAGCCTTATGGAGTTGCTTGAAAATTGAGAGAACATTTTATACTTCTATACAGCTAAATTGACTACATTTTAGGCTGCTAATGTGTTACAAGTACCCATCGTCGGTCTGACTTTTATCGTTTCCACTCTTATTCCTTTTTATGTTCGTCTCCACTATTGGCTTTTCTTGTTTAACACTACTAATACATGATCATACTCCCAGCAGTTTTACAGTTTAATTTAAAAAAAAAATAATATATATATATATTCTTGATTTGTAATGTTCAGAATATCAATAGGTTTGTTTTTTTTTTGTTTTTTGTTTTTTTTTTTTATTTTATTTATGGGACCTATTGTCCATATATGTCATAGTAATTACAGTATTTTTAAACTGAAGTTTGCTTATTTCATTTTACTTTTGAGTGGACATAATTCTGTTTTCTGATACTCATGGATAATCACATCTAAAGTAGGCAAAACTAGATCTTAAATTTAGAACTTCAGGCCTTACACTGATGTAAATTTCACTATTTTAAGTGTTATTGGTGTTGTGTCCCACCTCTGAGGTGGAAGGAGAGAGACTAAAGTTCTGTAAATCCTCTCTGGCTAAATTAAGGTGATATGACACCAAATGATCAGTCAAATGCTTTATTTATAATGAAAAAAACCTAAACTTTGAAAATGTAAAGCGTCAGCAGTGTGGGTTCTTATTGGAACAAAATCTATGAAAGAGAGGAAAAGCAGATAAGAGAGAGACAGGAAAAGAAAGAGATAAGGAAAGATATCACCACCCTGGTATCCCGTGACTGTCTCAGAGACATACAGGGCAGTTCTCTGGTGGTGGGTGTGCAGGCGGCAAGACTGGCTGATCTCCGTTGTTGGACATGCACGTGGCTGCCCAAGTTTGTGTCTTTTATATAGTTCAGCCCCCACCCCTTGAACGAGGATTTATGTAACTCTTGGCCAACTATGCAGGCGTCGATGTGAGGGGTGGTCACAGAGGGTCTTTTTGGGGTGGTCTTGGTGGTCATTGAGCTCCTTCCTCCAACGAACTCTGTGTGACCTTTGGCCATTGTGGCAATCTAACCTACAGGTGAGACCATGAGGTCCAGCACTTACTCCCCCCAGCTGGTGAGATGGGATGGTAATCACAACAAAGGGGCCACGGATTAGGATGAGGACAGGGAGGGCTCACTCACTAGTTACGGTCATGGGCAAAACAGACTCAACTTGGGGAAGAATCATAGAATGATTAGGGTTGGAAAGGGACCTTAAAGATCATGTAGTTCCAACCCCC
>NW_010298716.1:0-8759 GCF_000700745.2 Antrostomus carolinensis | reverse complement strand
ATGAAAGTCCAGGAACAAAGTGTTCCAATGTGAGCTTCCCATGGAGTCACAGACCTCTTCAGGCTCAGCTCCCAGCTCTGGCATGGGGATGTCCACGGGCTGCAGATGGACCTCAGGTCCAGAGCACCTCCTCACCTCCTGGCTCTGGGGGTCCAATCCTGCTCTGGTGTTGAGCGTCTCTGGGGTCTCAATTCAGTCACAACTGCCCTCAGGCTCAGCTTTCTTGCTCCAGCACTGGAGCCTTCCATAACCTACATGTGGGGATCTGTTCCGCTGATGAACTCCTATGGGCTGCAGGGACCTCCTTTATCTTCTCCTAGTCCATGCATATTGAACTGGGTGTCTGAGGTTCTCTGTCCTCCCCCTCCTCTTCCTTCCTCCTGGAAATGAAGCTCTCTCTCTTTGTTTAGGCTGATGGTTGTCTTTTGTTCAGGTCAATGACCTCTCCTCCAGGTTCTCTCCACCTTCCTCTTTTCAAGGCAGTCCTTCCCCTCACAAATATGGATTTTCAGAGGTGTTTCTCTATTGCTAATAGGCTCTGCCTGGGCTGGGGGTGAGTATGCCTTGGAGCCAGGGGGGCTTTGCAAAGCTTCTCACAGAGGGCATCACTGTAGCCCCTTCCTCCACTACCAAAAATGCCTACCCCGCCCACCCCCCGTCAACCCAACATAGTCATATCTGGTGGTGTTTTGCTCAGCATGTCAGAACAGAACTGCAGCATCCTCCAACACTTCTGCATCCTGCCTTCTGCATCCTGCTAATCACCTGTGCACCTTGCTAACTTCTCTTATTGTTACTTTTGTTATGGAGATGTTGCTGTGCAGAACTTGTCTTGCTACAATGTTTGAGACATATATTAACTCTTTCAGTCTTTCAAAACTGGTTGAGGGCTATCCTGTGTGTTTTAACCCTTAAGAAAATTTGTGGAGTGAAAATGTGTTAGTTACAGCACTTATGAAACACCTTGATTATATTGTCAGAATTTTTTTTCCCCTCTGCACGAAAAAAAGCACACTTGTCCCATGATACTGTAAACCATGTGAAACTGATTGCCAGGAAGATCTGGAGTCACAGTCTATTTCACAGTGCTGCCAGTACTAAATGGCAAGTGCTTATGCCTAGGACAACAATTCACAGCAATTTCTTTTTACTGCAGCTGGCACCTGATAACTTGTGAACTGCAAGGTGAGAGACTGAGAATGTGCAGAGTAGTTTTCTGGTGCAGACTTGAGTATCTTGGTTATTTCGCCTGAATTCCAAGTACTAGCATTACAGATGTGTTTATACGCTTGAAGCATGATATTTTAAGGTAAAATGTGGGTCAAGTTTCATATATTTCATATTCATTTTAAGTTTGTGGGTTTTTTTAATGTTGTATGCAGTGCATATATACATTGCATAGTGTGTTGTAGAAATAAGACTATGAGGAATATTTTTTTTTTTTTCCTCATGAAAATGTATGTATCATGCCATGAGTATTTCCAGAATAAAATTGACAGACCATGAGAGAATGAAAACCTTGAATATTAATAGAAAACTGGCTAATTAAAAATAAAAATATGTTGTTGGGGTTTTTTTTATTGTATGAGTTAAAAAAACAAAAAAGAACCCAAAAAACAACAAAAGACAATAAAAATCTATGTTATCTGACATATTATAGTAATGCAATATGCAAGAAACATTTAAAGAAATCGGAAATCTTAAGTAATGTAACTATTATCATAAATATTATATTTAAACTGCATTAGATTATTTATATTTTCTGAATGTAATTAATTTTTATAAATGTTTTAACTTTCAGGTGTCTGATCTTATACAGAATATAGCTCAGATTTTAGATTTCGGATCTATTTCACCATGAAATTTAGAAGATTAGAATTAGAAATTTAAGTGAACCTATAAATATTGCTGAAATTTTTACCTTTTCGTTCTTGTCATTATATTAGACAAGAAACAAAAAATACAGTTGATTTCTTTTATTCTGTAAAATTTGTTTATTTTGACCACTCCAATAAAGTACTTACGGTAAGAGAAAAATAATTACTTGTCCATATGTCTATGAACGTACATTGTTTTCAGACTCAATATGTAGAGACTGAAGAATATAATTTTAACATTTTAATCTCCTATAATGAAAATGATAAAATTGTTCCTTTTTTATGATGTTTATGTCTAAAACTATCTATGTAGATATAGGTTATTGCTGCTAAATATATATATATTAGCTAAAACATATTTACCAAAAAAAAAAGTATTGCAAAAACAGGGTTAGAACCTGGCAGTTATCAAACATCATAAAGAAAATCAGTATGATGAAAGTTCATTTAAGGCTAGATATCACTATCTAAGAATGACATAAAATATTCAGGAATATTATGGTATTATTGGAATAATCCCCAAACTGTGGCATGCTTATTTTAAAGTATAGACAGTAAGGCAAATTAATAATTTTTATGAAGAAAATGTTTTATTTTTTCTTTTATTAAAGGTATCAAGCCAACACTTGTGTTCTGTTTGTTGTTGTTTGGTTTTGGGGGTTTTTTGGGTTTTTGTTGTTGTTGTTTTTTTTTTTTTTTTTTGAAAGTGTGCTCCCTTTTAGACTATTACTGTATAAAATACAACAGGAGTAAATCAGTCGACACCTGCAAGACAAAATGTTTTATGTGTGAAGATGTATCAACCAACACAGCTGAATGCTATTGAGCTTATAATATTATAAACATTGATAAGTTAGTAAACCTGTGCTTTATTAATACAAGAGCAGTTCAGTGGGGAAATATTGCTTTACATGAAATATGAATACATTGCTTGGGCTTAGATTTACTTGCTCATTTACAAATAATGAAGCTATAACAAAGTTGAGATCAAATTAAAAACACGAGATGAAAATGCTCAGTACTATTTTGTATTTTGTAAATTCATTTTGCTGCTGTCTTGTACTCAGAAGACTCAAGGTCTTAAAGACTAGTTATGATAAATGTAAAACTATTAATTTTTCAGGATACTGTGATATATTTTATTTGTCCTAAATGTCTTTTGAATTGTTTTTTTTAAACAAACAAACAAACAAACAAACACCAGATCAGATCATTTGATATGACCTTATGACTATGGAAAAAATGATTCTTTATTACATAGGCAATCATAAATTAAAATCTTTCTATTTGATGTTATGCATCAGTGAATAAAATATATACTTCTCTAGAGATTGCTATGACTCTTCTGCATATATGGACTTTGTAATCAAACCATAAAATAACTTTACTGGCATTTATTTATTTATTTATTTATTTATTTTCCCCCCTCTAATGATAATTTATTTATGGCCCTGATTTTCAAGCATACATTTGTCATAAAATGACCACTGCACTGTAATCACATTTGGTGAGTTTCTTGTATTAATTGTCTGGTTGTGAGTCCATAAGTTTATAACTGACTGCACAAGGTGAAAATCAATGTAAACCAAAACCTAAGTATAAATGATATGTTATTATGTAATTATTTTTTGCAGTCATTTGATTAATCACAAATATATATTTTAATTAGCTGTAAAATTATGTCTTCTACATGATCCTTCTTAAATGCACTTCTCAAAATATCAACAAGAAAAGGCTTTGTACTGAAAGAGAATACAAGCATATCTTTAGATGAATAAATATTAGAACCAATCGGCTGAAACTTAGGAGTTTTGGAGAAGGCTAAATAAGTTTGTGTCATTTTGGTACATAGAAATAGAAATACTTAATTAAACTACATTTTAAAAGATAATATATCAATGTTCTTTTCTATAATATTTTACTATTAATCCTTTGAATCTGCCAAAAGTAGCAAGTGAGTTATATAACAGCTAGGTATGGAATGTGTGGTGCCAGTAAGGTAAGAACAACATTTTCTTCAGGAGGTGATTCAAAATGTTTCTCAGTTGAATAACCTGTAACAGTTTCAGACAGAGTGTACAAGTTAGAGGTTCTTCAGAGAACTGACTAATTTTTCAGTCAAATGCTTTGTGTTACTGGGCAGAGTAACAACACTGATAAAATAATGTTCAGATGCAAATCACCTTGAACAGATATGACTAGACTAACTATAGAAAGACTCAAGACAGTTATTTTTTAATATGTTTTTTCTATTTTTTCCATCCAAGGACTTTTAGAAGTTTGAACATTGGAATTTCATTTTTAGTGAATGGTAATATATGGTTACTGAATTCCCTTAACTGAACTCTTGAAAAATAGTCCATTGCCCAATAGTGTTTGAGTTAGGATTGTATCTATTTACTGAAAGGCTTTTCTATATTCTTTATTCAACATTTTACCTACAGACGGTGATTACAATTCTGCAATGCTGAGCTACATAAAATCAGAATTTTAATATGGTTTTGCATTTTTTCTTTTTTTTTTTTTTCACTGCTTATACTCCCAGTGAATCTCTTTCTAAACACAAATGTGTTTTTTTTTCCTATTTCCTGTAAGAAACTAAGACGTAAGGAAAAAAAATGTATTTTGAACTTTAAAATTCTACAATAAGATTTGTATTTATTCACAGCTAATGAATTATCCAATATCAGTTAGAAATTGCTATCACACTTTTACTTAAAGTGCAATTATAAAGTATCAAAAGCTTGCAATGCTTTTCTGCAAAGACCTACAAAGTATCCAGGACATGTCTGTCTTTACTTTCAGAAGTTTCACATTTCTTTTGAAGTAAATTATGAATCCATTTATGTTCATTATTTAAGAATTGGAAAAAAAAAATTACACCACTATATAAAAGACTGTGTGATACTGAAAACAAACATCTTTGAATAACTGATGTGATGTCATTCCTGTAATGAACAACTTTGCTTACAAAATAGCATGCATCCATATGACTCTTACTTCAAAATAAGTATCTTCAAACAAGACTTTTTGAAACAGAGAATAACTTTTAAACACATTTTGCATATTTGCTGACAAAGCATACTGTGGACCATGCAAAATCTAAGTACTCTGTTAACTTTGGACATATTAGGTAGGAGACAAGATTATTTTACATAGGTTAAGCACTATGAGCATTCTGGCATATAATTTTTTATGGGTGCTTCCTTGTATCTGCCAGTTTGGAATTCATGTATATATATATATCCAGAATAATTTGTAAGATATGAATGGCATAGGATGCTGGGGTTGAAAACCTGGATTTAATGTCCAATCAAGTCTGCCTGGAACAGAGTTCTTCTGGGCAGGGATTTCCACTCAGCACAAGCTTACTTTCAGTTCTTGTAAGGTTAAAATTGAATAGACTGAGATTTATCTGGTTTAAGTTCACAGACTCACAGAATAGCTGAGATTGGAAGGCTACTCTAGAGGTCAACTGCTTCAATTCCCTTGATCATGCAGGGATACCTGGAGCTAGTTGCTGAGGGCCATGTCCAGATGACTTTTTAATATCTCCAAGGTAAGGGACTCCACAACCACCAGGGCAACCTGTGCTAGTGCTCAGTCACCCTCACAGTAAAAGTGTTTCCTGATGCTCAGAAGAAAACTCCTGTGTTTCAGTGTGTGTTCTTTGCCTCTGGTACTGTCACTGGGCACCACTGCAAAGAGCCTAGCTCCATCTTCTTTATATCCTCCCTTCAGGTACTTGTACACATTTATAGTCAGGGTTAGGCTAGATGATCACCTGAGGTCCCTTCCAACTCCTATGATTCTGTGATTCTGTGGTAACATTCCCACTCTGAGCCTTCTCTTTTCCAGACTCAGCAGTCCCATCTCTCTCAGCCTTTCCTCATAGGAAAGTCTTTCATCTTGGTGGTGCTTTGTTGGATTCTCTACAGTATGTCCATGTCTCTTGTAGTGGGAGGGAGGGCAGAACTGGACACAGCACTCTGGGTTTGGCCTTACCCATACTAAGTGGAGAGGAAGGACCTTCTGCCTCATCCTACTGGCAACACTCTTCCCAATGAAGTCCAGGATGCCATTACTGTTCTTTACTGCAAAGGCACATTGCTGGCTTATGCTCAACTTGATGTTCACCAGGAACCCCAGGTCCTTTTTTGCAAATCTGCTTTACACCTTGGTGATCCCCAGTATATGGGGTTGTTCCTCTTCAGGTGCAGGACTTCAAACTTCTCCTTAGTAAACCACATGAGGTTACTATTGGTCCATTTCTACAGTCTGTCAATGTCCCTCTGGATAGTAGCACAACCCTCTGATGTATCCCTCCCAGTTTTGTGTCATCAGCAAATTTGCTGAGGGTACACTCTATCCCATCACCCAGATCATTAATGAAGTTCTTGAACAGGATTACTCACAGTATTGACCCCTAGGGTACTTTGTGCCACTGCTTACCTCCCTTAGGCTGGGCTGTTCAGCCAGTTTTGAGTCCATCTCACTGTCTGCTCATCTAACCAATACTTCATCACCTTATCTATGAGTATCTTATGAGAGACAGTGTCAAAAGGCTTCCTGAAGCCTAGGTAGACAATATCCACTGTTTTACCCTCATCTGCCAAGTAAATAATTTCATTATAGAAGTTTGTCAGTCTATGGTTGGACACTGTCTGCAGCTGGGGTCCCGGGATCTTCAAACTGCTGCATAACAGATGAGATTCTATCTCCCTTTCATCTTCTTTGATGCTGGGCAGCCTGCACACTTCATCCCATAACTCCTGCACTTAGTGGCACAGCTACTCCAAGACTGCACACCTCCTGCAGGACAGAGCGCCATGTCTCCTGGCACTAGAGAGAGGCCCCGGGCCTTCAGATAGTGGCTTCCACTATCTGAAACTCTGTCTGCATTTAAGCCTTTGCATTACATTAAAAGCTGGAATAGTAGGAAAAGGCTAACAATAATATTGCTACTTCAGTTTTCCAAAGGCAGTAATAATTTGTGTATTATTGAATGCAAAGATCTTTTATAACTTGAAAAGAATCACATTCTAACCCATATCAATAACATATTAAGGACTTTGGAAAAAATAATTATGTGAAAGTGAATGATCATAAGACCATAACAACTTCATCTGTACCCCTCAACTGAAGAATATGAAACAAAGATCTTAAAAGTCTACAGGAACAAGGTCATACCAGAGACCATTTGTTTATGCAAATGACCAGCTACTGGTGCAGAACTACAAAATGAGCTAACAAAGATGGTCACATCTGCCAACTCTGTGGAATAGCTTTAAAAGTACAGAAAGGTCTGCAATGAAAACAGCTAATTGTGTTGGTATCACTTCACACTTTGGTGTGCAGAACTGATCACTTATATCCCATAATCTATTGTTTACATGCACAAGTACTGTCTTGTTGTCACAGAAGGAAATTGTAGCTTAGTATTTGGTCTAAGGCTTTGTTGAATGAGTTTGCTCTGGTTACCCACTATTGAGGACTGGCTGTTAAAACTGATGAACAGATAATCTAAAAATGTTCCTAATACTTTTAGTTCCATTTCCTTTACCCATTTTCTTTAACTTTTCTTTCCTTTTTACCAATTTTGTGTAGTCTCTTATATAGCAACTAATTAAAGAGGAATGGCAATGGATATTAGTTACAATTTATCAGTACATAGTGATAAATACTGTTATGATCAGAACACTTACCATTTACACTTATGAATATCTAGCAACATTGAGTCTGTCCACATTAGGGCTTGGTTTTGGTTCTTATGGGTTTGAACGCACACAGACAATCTACAAAAGCAACTCTTGCAAACAGAAGTTGAGGGTGCTGGTGTCTCATGGTGAGAGGCATAAGCAAGCAATGAAGTTAACTGGAAGGAACGTGTTATTGGTTCAAACTGGATGCATTGAAAAACTGCAACCTTAAGTATTAAAATGCCTAATTAAATTAAGTTGACAAAAGTTTTCTTCTTTCTTTTCATACATATTCAACCATGAAGTTGCCAGTGTACTATTAGATCATTAACTGAAAATACTTTCAGAATTACTACTTTCAATTGTTATTACGCCCCCCAAAAAATAGTATATCTTGTCAAAAATGCACTTGCTAATGAAACTGCAATTCAATCTCCTTTTATTCTGCATAGAGGTATCATTGATAGGTGCTTACAGGAAAGTGAAGATTTCAGATTTCTGTTCCCCAGTTTGCGTAAACTAACAGCACTCCATTAGGATTTAACTGCTCCTACTACCGTGGGGTATTACACATTTGTCTCATTTCATCTCATGTGATAGTGTAACACTTCATGTTTACTGAATTGACATACACATTTGAGGATGCACATCATAAGCATCCTGATATAGCACACAATGGAAAAATTGGCAAGGATTGCATCTTTCGTATCATGTTTCACTTAAATTTCAGTTTCTCTCTTGTTGCATGACTGCAGTGCTTAAAAGCAGATAATTTCAAAGAGACTTATGTCTTGGAAGAAGTCTATAGGTATGAAACAATTGCAGGAACCTGTAGCTGAAGTAGGAGTATTTTTCATAGAAATGAAGAAAATCTCAGTGAAGTTAAGAGATTTAAAGAAGTATATTTTGGGATAAGTACAATTTTCTTCATCTTGAGGGATCACTAAAAGCACAAAATCCTACACACATATGTATATGTAGGTCATTACAGTACTTATAAATCTTTTAAATAAAAAAAAAAATAGCTTGCTTTTACAAGCTAAATTATAAATAGGACAATAGGACTTCTGAAGATTACAGAACATAATTTCATTGCAGGAGTCATTGGGCTGCCATTATACAGATACCATTTAATAACACAGTCACTAACAGGCAACAGACAATAAAATTCCCTTCCCTTCCC
>NW_010298715.1:40946-47628 GCF_000700745.2 Antrostomus carolinensis | reverse complement strand
CTCCCAGGCACTGTCGGCTCCGCTCGTGGGAGCGCTCCCCCACCATGGCTAGGAACAGGTTTTGCTTCTTCAGTAAGACGCCTGTGCGCCAGAGCAGCAGTGGCACAGCTACAAGAACAGGTCCCCTCAGAGCCTGGCCTCCAGGTGAGGAAGCCCACAGCAGAGCGATAGGAAATGGCCAGGTGTGTCACGCAGGCTGGACAATCCAGGCCAATCTGGAATGAGATTCCTGAGGGTTTTAACCCAGAGATGTGCCTGTGTATGGCTCAGGAAGGGCCTTGACTTCACATGCATTGGCTGCTGTGCCTGCACCATCCGCTCCATAGAGTCTAAAATGGCACTTGCCGTTGTGTAACACACATCAGACTGAGTAGTTATGCTATTGATTGCACAGATACTGACTACACAGACTCTGCAAGACTGTGATGACTTTTTAGGTGATCTCCACTTTTAGGTGGAGACATGGCACAAGAAGAGTGCTGGTTTTCTCTTTGATTATTTTTCTGTAAGAAAAAATTGTTCTTATTTGTACTTGCACTCCTGAGATCAAGCAATGCAGTGTTTTGGTGTGGAATGTGTAAATTACTCAGGACTCCCTTTCCCAGTTATTAAGGCTTTTCAGTACATATGTAAAAACACAATAAAAAAGGCAATATACTAGGTATTGCATCTATCTTAAAAGTAATTCTAGTTTAGTGTAGAGTCAAACCAAAATATTGACGTGTTTAATTAAAATAAGTTGATTTTTTTAAATTTTAAACCATAAGTTTGCAATTCAGTGACACAGGTATCTCGTTGTTCTAAAGGTGCTTGAAGAGTAGGATGTACTTTCTCTGAGGATCTTTTTGGTAGGACCCAAGCACAAGTAAAAGACTGAAATCAGTGGGACATCACCACTGCAGACTGTGTTGGTGATGTTGTGAGGGTGTTCACGCTGTTGTGATCAGGTTGCCCAGGGGAGGTTGTGTCCAATCTGCCTGGACCATGCCCGGAGCAACTGGCTCTGAGCACAACTGTGCTTTGAGTACAGGGGTTGGACTAGCTGAGCCCCAGAAGTGCCTTCCAGCCGCAACTGAGCTGTGATCTGTGAATGCTTCTTAGAGAAGGACTGGCCGTTTTTAGCAGTATTGCTTTTTCCCTTAACTCTTTTCTCTGTATTTATACAATAGGGTTTGGTTAAGGGGAATAAGAATATTTTTTAAGGGAATTCTCCCTAACCAATTCTAATTTCCTATTTCTTCTGCATAGGATACTGTGGTTTGGTTCCACAGTTATCTTTGTCCAATTTGTATGCAATTCAGCTGGAAACAAACCAAGCCAGTAGGGTTAAAATAGCATGTCTGGGTTTAATAATTTATTTTTATTTTTAGCACATAAAATTGCGTCTTCTAAATACTTCTCATCAACAGTATGGCTAATATCTGTGGTTTTAGTTGTAAACTTTCCTTCATCTCAGCCTTCAAAAAAAGTATTCCAGCCTTCAAAAAAAGTATTCCAGCCTTCAAAGCTCACCCTTGTTGAGTCCCACACATCCTGAAAGCCATGTAGTTGACCTCTATCTCCCTCACTCTGCAACTCCTGCATTTAAAACACCACACCTTGGAGCTCATCCTGTGTTATCCTCAGATGATACTGAGGAGCAGGAGACAGGAGGGAGTGTTACCAGACATGACTGTGTGTTATTTAACAGACTTGTGTTCACAGAAACTTTGCTAGAAAAGAGTTTGCAGCTAGCCCAAGCCTAGCCCAGTGCCAAAGCAACTCCCCCTGCACACACATACATCACCCACCCCAGTAAAGCACTTGTGCAGCCCCTTGTACAACCCAACACGTGCCCCAGAGTAACTGCAGACCCCACGTAGCTGCAGGGAGATCACTTGAATCCAGCACACAACCCACCAGCTCAAGCCTGACGTGACCACCACTCCTGTTACCTTTATTTTTAAGCTCATGAAATACATAATGTGAGAAGCGTGAGACAGCTTGATGTTAGCTAAGAAAATGGACAGTCCCAACTGTGACTTTAATCTAAAGAAAAAAATCAAAATATTTGAATATTTTATGCTTTCCCATTTGTCTCTTTTCCATTGAAATTTTTAGCACCTTCTGAGTTTAAACGTCTCTCATAAATTATTTTTCGATCTTCTTGAAATTCACACAGTTCAGCTGTCACTCAGAGACAGTTGCTTGACAGTTCAAAGATGTTATTACAGACAGTTGTGGGGAAAAATTATCTTTTACTGACAACTGGTATTTTTAAGACATTTGAAATGAGAAAAAAAAAATTAATTCTTTAGTCTCCAAGTTGGCACAATCAATTTATCAGATCTCATGTTGTGGGAAAAATTATGAGTATTTTATCTCTGATGTATTTTATTGCAGTGTATAAATAGGTGAGTGAAAAGTAGCGATCAAAACCCAAATTCAGTGTTTCACTGTAATTGAAAAATCAGCATATTCTCAAGTGCCAGTGAGCTCCTACCTTTTACTCCTCCCTCTCAGAAACAACTGAACTGAGTGCAGAAGTTCAGCTGCTGTTTGGAAAGATGAATGAGTTTTTCCACTTGCTGTTACATAAGGTGGAAATACAAATCATAAGGTGGAAATACAAATCATCAAAATACCCAAGATATTTTATTGGCTAAATTTAGCAAGTTAATAAAAATGGCTTCTATTTAACTGTAATTTTCTTTCACAGGTTTCTGTGGAGCATCAAGTAGAATCTGAGCTAAACTAGGTAAGCTGAGGTGCCTGTGATCAAGAGCTCAGCCGACCATTCCTCAGAGAAACTTGCCATTTTTTTCATCCTTCCTGTGTGCCATGAAGTGAGTGATTCCAGTACAACCACTGAGCTTCTTGCCACCTATTTAGTAGTTTTTGAATGGCATAAAATCTTGTAGGTATTTCATTGCACAAAAGGTTTTGCATTGTGTGGCTTTGCTGTTCCTCTGTTCTCCCAAAACACAGCTAATACTGGTGAAGCAAATCCCAGTGCCCCGAGACTGACAAATCCTGCAGAGCATTTCATTGAGTTTTCACTCTTTATTACCAATTCAGTGCTAGATACATAGTTTTAAGATTTAAAGGACAATAAATAAAAACAAATACAGCTGAATTAAGCTACTAGCAATCATCCTTGAGATCTTGTAGACAAGAATTGAGATTTAGAAGACTGGAAAATAGCAAATTTTTCTGGGGGAGGTGGGGGAAAGGAAAGATACACTCTGGAATTACTGACCAGTTAGTTCTCAGGATACTAAAACAAGTTATTCCCACCTGAAAGATAAAGAAGAGGGCACTTCTGATGTCTAAAACTAAATATTTTAGTGGAGTATGCTTTGAATTCACACAGCAGTCCCATAAGCAATAACATACAGTCTAGATTAAGCAACTCCAAGGAATATCCACCAACAGGACTTGGAAGTTTTCTACTCGCTGTAGTTACTTACAGCTCACTGGCAAACAAGATGCAGCAAGTGGTTTTCTACAATGGATTATGCCAGGACTGGTGCTGCTCAGTATTTTCATTAATTATCTGCATGCAGAGATAGAGAAAACATTTTTTAATCCGTAGATAATAGAAAGAAGCAGAACAGATTTGCAAATAGTTTAGAAGGCAAAGTCAGAATTAAAACCTACCTTCAGAATGCAGATAAATGTTATGAAATAAGGAGAATACAATTTCAGTAACAGCAGCTGGAAAGTACTGTGGTTTTGTAGAAATGGCCAACTGCAAGATTGGAAATAAACAGCCAAAGAGCAGTTTTGTAGCTTGGCTTCAGAGCTGGTCACAAACTAAGCAGGTCAACAACACTGCACTGTCGCAAAAATAGAACACCCAGCCCTTGTGTGGGGACAGACAACGGGGGGGGGGGTTGGCCTGGATGATCTCCTGAGGTCCCTTCCAACCCCTCCGATCCTGTGTGTGTTATGTGGGGCTTGCAAAGTAATACTCTCCCCTAGAAGACCTGTTCCAGCAGTGGACACCGTGATGCAAATATGAATCAGAATGGAACAAATACAAAGTGCAGCAGTGTAAGTTTAGAAAACATGAAAAGCTGTGAGAAAACACTTAGAAAATCTAAACTTGTTTCCTCCAGGGCTGAGAACACTGAAGTGACGATGCAGTTGCTGCAAAAATGAACTCCTCTCGCTGCCTGTGGAAATAGGACAAGCAGCAACAGACTCAAATAGCAGCAAGGAGGATTGTTTTTTTTTTTTAGACATGAGGTAAGCGCTGACAGTCTGAAAAGTTTCTATAATGAAATAGATGGCATAGAGAGGTTAGGGAATGTCCATCATACAGCGCTATAAAAAACAGTTATATGGAAATCAGGAATGGTGCAGCTGGAGCTGAGCCTATTTAGGTAAAGGGTGAATTAGCTGACTTTCCAAAGTCCCTTCCAACAGTACCCCACTGTCTGGCTCCTACAGCACATCTCTGTTGCCAGGAGCCTACTCCATAGGCTTGGGAGCTGACATAACATCAAAAATGTTTTGACAGGTTCTTGTACTTTTGACCAGAACCGAGCACAGCCCTCCCAGATATCTACTGGAGATTGTATCTTGCTGGTTCAGGCGTTCATATGGTGAAGATAAAATGTTTTTCTGTTTGCTGCTACTGCCACAGCAATTGGCAAATTGATTCTAGCAGAATGTGTGTTCCCACGTAGTTACATTTTACACTCTCACATTTTATGATCTGTAGTATTGTGTTCTTCTTCCTTCATCATGGTTTAACCCATCCAGAGTTACATGCAAGGAAGCTTCTTCCCCCACACACACCACCCACTCATTTGAAACAACAAATCTTAATGCTCTGGCTTCTCAGGTGCAACCAACTTCTGTGTAGTTTCATAAAATAGATAAAGCTCACTTAACTATTACTCTACATAGAATATAAAGCTCATTTTTCCTTCTAAAAATTTGTATTCTCCAACAAGATTTTCACTATTTCCATCAAGTGCCTTAAAAAGTATTAATAAATTAAAATAAATTTTTTAAAGAAGAGGTGGATGTGGCCAGGTAAAACGAAATACTGCTTTTTTGGGAGCAGTACAATTCATTGACCAAAAAAGCCAATCTGTGTGTTGGAAGTGCCAAGTATCGTGTGAAGCCTTTGAAGGCATAAAAATAGAGGACTTTTCCCAAATTGAATACCGAAAAAACTGGCTGTAGTCAAAAATACTTTGGAGTAATTACTCACAAATTTAATTAAGTGTCAGTTCTGGCTCGGTTTTAAACCCTAGCTTGCCTCAGTTTTGCAAAAGGTTTTTTTAGATGACAGCACTACCACCTCTGCAAACTGTGTGCCATAGAAAAAGCAGGTCCAGAAAGTAAATCACAGGGTAAGTCTGTTGACAAATGAATATGGAAAAAGAACAGTTTACACCAGAAGGAGCAAAGTCAGAGCCTTTATTAAATGTTCCTTCTTCAAACAGACTGCATTTAATCCCCCTTTCGCATTTGTGATTTCTAAGGCTATTTTAAATACTTTGTTTTACAGGGATTTTCAGTCTTCAGAACCGTCACAAGCAGCAAGTTAGCAGTACACAAAAAACAATACGCTTTAACTTTCACCAAGTTCTATTCCTTCCTGACAGGGTCCATGGAAAAGACCAACAATACTTCCAGTACTCGAGTTTTTGCACAGGACCTGGGAAGGAAATAGGTGTCACCAGAGTTTAAGCCTGATTGTGCTCTAGCCACATCTCACAATTGGCCACAATTTACCTGTACTGATTAGTATGTCTGTTTCTCGCGCATTATCTGTTTCAAAAAGGGGACCAAATTTTCAATTTTCAACTAATGTGGGTCTAATTAAGGCTATTCTGGTATATTTGATACTAAAATACTCTCTGGGAGTCCTTTTCATTAAATCCCATCAGAATTAACATTTTCAAAAATGAAAACATTTAAAATAGGTGTTTGAGTTGAAATGCTGATGCAGCGGTTGGTTCAGTGTTTTCTTGTCTTCTGCAGCTTCGTTATCACGTCAGTATAGTGTCATCTATCTGTTCATCAGAGTCAGCCTGGCCAGCCAGCTTCTTCAGAGACCTCCTGCAGCTTTCGTTGAGAAGCTCCAAGCTGGCACCATCTAGAATCTTGGAAACTGACTGTGGAAGGAAGACAACACCAATTACCAATTCCTTACGACGTACCCTTCAAAATGAGAACAAATGTAAGTGCCTTACGAGCTGTATTTATCTGCAATCTTTCAAACATACAAAATCCTTCATCTGGTTTGATGATTCCAGACATGGGAACTATCCAAAAGCAGCTAAGACTTGGGAAAAAGGTGTGGAAATGGATGTACAAAGTAGTCCATCCTAGAATAGAGCCACAAAGATGATGAGGGGCCTGGAGCATCTGCCTTACGAGGAGAGGCTGAGAGAGCTGGGACTCTTCAGCCTGGAGAAGACTGAGAGGGGACCTCATCAGTGTCTATAAATATCTGAAATGTGGGGGCCAAATGGATGGGGCCGGGCTCTTTTTGGTGGTGGCTGGTGACAGGACAAGGGGCAATGGGCACAAACTGGAACACCAGAAGTTCCACACAAACTTAAGGAAAAACTTCTTTCCTGTGAGGGTGTTGGAGCCCTGGGACAGGCTGCCCAGAGAGGGTGTGGAGTCTCCATCTCTGGAGATGTTCAAACCCACCTGGACACTTTCCTGTGCAACC
>NW_010298715.1:31917-40930 GCF_000700745.2 Antrostomus carolinensis | reverse complement strand
AGGGAACCTGCTTTGGCAGGGGGGTTGGACTGGATGATCTCCAGAGGTCCCTTCCAACCCCCACTATTCTGTGATTCTATGAAAATACTCTCTCTAGCACTGCTAATGCTGCAGTAGGATGATACAAGTGACAAAAGCAATACAGCAGCAGTCCTAGCTCAGTAGGTACAGCTCAGGAAGGGCTCACGGTGTTTGGAAAGCAAAGCTACTGTCTGAAACACACAAGGTATGTAAATACCTTGGGTTTATTACTACTGCACTGTAAGGTTGTTCAGTATCAGTATTGCTTATTTCTTCAACATGAGAATACTGATGAAGGCTTAAATGCCTGTAGGAACGTCCCACTCCATCTATTTCCTAAGAGACTGCCAGCACATCCTGTGGCTCCAGGCACAACACAGAGCAACGTGACACAGCCTTCTATTTTCTGTCTCATACCTCAAGCACTTCTTCACCCGCTCTCATCTTCAGGAGATTGACAATAGCTTGGTCGCTGTAGGCTCTTACACTGGTGTTTTTGTCCTTTGTGTTGTCCAGAAGCGCTTTGAGAATCGGTTTAATTGTCTGAGGATCCAGCGAGGGAAGATGGTTTTTATTTGCCCACCAAATCATCTTTTCTGCAACTAATTTTATGTCACTAGATGAGTTCTGAAGACACTGAAGGAGACAGATACTTACATTCAGATATGCCAAGGACAAATATTTAAAGCAGTAGTTTGTATTTTTTTCTAATTTATTTTAAACTATAACAATAAAAACAGTTTTGAACTCACAGGTACGCAGAAAACAAACTTGTTACCAACAAGTTTGACTAAACTGTGTAACAGTAAGAGAAGATCAAACCTTGAAAACCAGGTAAGGTAACAGTTGGTATTTTATGCGTTTCTAACACAGGCCCTTTGACCTTTAGTAACCTTAAAAACCTGACAACTCCCTCCCACTCTTCTCTGCCAGCTGTTTGTTACTGCAAAGGAAAAAAATGACTTTGAAAGAGTCAAAAGTTTACCACAGAAAGATCTAAGTCAAATTTCCATATTACAGCAGAGATAGCGGTATTGTATTCACAGCTGCAAAGCCAGCTGAGAAAATGATTCTGTGTGTACTTTGCCTCAAAAAGAAATACCTAGATTTTCAGGGATTGGGATTTAGAGCTTCCCAAGATAAGGCAACCGAGCTTTTCAGTTTTCACACTGGCTTCACCGTACAGAAATTTGACAGAGAAAGCCACCCATGAGTTAGCTCAAACAGAGATTTCCATCACATGAGAACAACGCCAGGCAGTTCTCACAGGAACCTTACCTTACCTTAATAAAGAGGTTGGAAAGTTTTGGAGGCAGGTTCCCTCCTCCTTCCATGTGGTATTTCATAAGGAAGCCCATCCCTCTGATGCCACTAACTGCAATGGGAATCTTCAACATAAAGACAAAAACTGGTATTACTACAGCAGAGTTCAAAGCTGGTAAAACAGCTCATGGGCTGGTAAGCTTTTGCAGAAGGCTAAATCAATCTTTAAAATCCCCATAGCATGCAAAGCAGGAAAACACTGGGTTAATGTTACTGGGTAGTATGATGAAAAATCATAATGTGATTATGAGCCACCTGGAATAAGGTGGCAGGCCCCACAGAGCCCCAGGTTCCCTACTCCCAATTACTTATTCAACCCCAGATTTAAAATCTTCCTCCTAAAATAAAATGCTGGCACTTCTTGTAAACCTGGCCCGTTTATGAGAACTTTAATAAAGAAACAGAAGCTTCATTTACTCCCAACGAAATCTACTCTGCAGTTGAAAATTATTTAATCTTTGTCTCCACTGGGATCAGAACTCAAGGAATCAGAACAGTTGTGTAATTTCACTATAAAAACTGCATCTAGCCACAGGAGAACCTGCAGCTTGCACTTGGGGATTTTGGTTCTGCTTGGTAACACAGAGAACCAGCACAGCTTTTAAAACTGCTCCCAACAGAACCCGCCCTCTCTCATGTGGCACTTACCCTGTCAGCAGTGGCGTTGCTGAGGATCATCTCCTGGACGCTGTTGTAGTATTTGGGGGAACACAGCCTGCTGGGAGCAACGTTCACAGCCACCGAGAGAGCCAGGCTTCGTCCGTGTCTCACCATCCAGTCGATGCCAGAGACATCTGCTGCAAATGAAAGAAAAGAACAATGGCAAGGCTCCCCCTAGCCATTCCTCCTCATCTAAGAAAGCTTTTGTCAGTTTATCAATTCACTTCCATAAAAGGAAATAATAAGCAGCATCTCCAGCAATGCCCTGCTTCCTCCACTCCTCCCAAAACGCCATACAAACAGCGCTAGAACGCAACACCTCTACCAGACAGAAACACCTCCTGGCAGATACGGAAACCAGACACCAACAAGTGACTCCGTTCAACCCAGCCAGCCCCACATCACTTACTGCACAAAGAGCCTGGCATCAGGATTACACAAGCTTTGACTCTCTGTGACTCTTGTAAAAGTCATCTGCAATTTGAAGCCAGCTAACAGATTCCCTTTTTAATCCCACAGAGGACAGCAATGCCACAGCACTCCCAAAAACTAAGAGTTGCTACAAAAATTCATGCTTTTATCTCACTTAGAGGCAAATTAGTTAATTCTCCAAAAGCATCTGAAGACATCAGATGTGGTCTGCAATAAGCATACGCCCATCTGAGATCACAGCATCTCAAAAAAGGTGGAATGTCCCTCTCGTCCACCCTGCCTGGATATCCTGTCACCTCCCATCCTCTCTGTGTCAGCACTAGCAATCATTCAGCCACACTGGTACTTTCATCGACTCATCTCAAAACACATCCAGAAAAAAAGCACAGGTAATCCCAAATTACAACCACCAGCCTGTGCTCAAATCTGTACCAGGGTGTAGAACAGCCACGAGCAAAGAAAAGTACAAGAAAATCTAGAGTAGAGATTCGGGTTTGAGACAAAGAGAAGGAACTTAAACAATTAGTCACAAAGTCTTCCTGCCCCAATGCCTGAGTAGGCATCTCTACGTCCTTCCAGAATCAGTTCCAGTCATCGTAAACAGCTTCACCTACCCAGTAAGTGCTGGTGGAGAACAGTACTGAGCTCCTCCTCCGACAGAAACGCACACAGTTCTGCCAAGCAGCCAGCTGAGGCCATGCGGGTGGCATCCTAACGAGGAAAGGAAGGGAACAGTAATGCTGCTTCAGCTCAATACACGTCAGAGATAAACGGCAAGAAGAACAAGTGACAGAAGATGATATGAAATAAAAAAAGAAGGAAATAAATATTATTAGTAGTATTTCACTCCTACTACCTGTGGATTTCTGTCAGTTCGTGAGGTTTCTTGTACATAATGGAACTTAAAAGCCAAATCCACAGTCAAAAAAAGCCAGCAGAGACTGAAGAATTACAGATCTGATAGAAATTCTGATTTGTTAAATGGAAAAGTCATAAAAATGAAAGTGAATGTTTTAAAAGATGTGTTCACAAGACTGAAGTTTAGATTCACAGTCTTGTGTGAAAGTAAGCATTACTTATAGCCATCTCTAGATGAGCTTATCTCTGTGATAAGCTCCTTCTACTTTTAATTTAAAGCTTCCAGGCTTTTGTTGGCTTGGCTTGCGTATGTGACCATCCCAACACTACTCCTCTCTGCCCTGAAACTTGCAATCCAGTGGGAATTTTTCACTTGTTCTGTTTCTAGCATGTCAACAGTTGCATGTCTGTGTTGCACAGATTAAAACATAAGGAAGCAATGACTAGATAATTAATTTTAATCTCAGAGATGATACTGTTGCTATCTACCATACACAGAATACCCTACATTAAACTTGGAGAGCTTCTTGCTCATTGGAAGAAAATCTGCCTTTATCTGAAAAATTTTGCACACTAAATGATAAACCCCACCTGAAAGCCTACACACACACATGCATGTGCACACAGTGAAGGTATCACAGGTTTTCTCAGAGATAAAAAGCAAATCCTGACTTCAGAGCTGCCTCAAACACGTTGGTGAGGAGCTGCAGGTCAAACCCACATCCATGGTTGCTAAGGAAACGTTAAACTCACAGATTTTCAGAGTTACCAGTGACTGGCTAGGTACCTCTGATTCTTGCACCTGACTCTCAGCTAACACACTAGATTGATTTCACAGACTGTATTCAGTTTAGTGAGTAATGCCCCATCACATGCTTCTTTACCTAAGTTTATTTCTACTCTATCATTAGTAATTTCCCCTGGAAGTTATTTTAGAAAATAATTCTGTTAGAAAGTTCAGATTTTAAATTGAAGAGTGTCCACAGCAGGGATCCTTTGCAGCTGGCTGAAGCAGTACCTCATCGTGTCCCAGCATCCCTAGAAGCACCGTGCTGATATTCTTCCTAATTGCAGCATCCACTTTTGCACCGGCTCCTCGTGTTACAAACCGCAGAGCTTGCAGCATTGTGTCCCTAGAAGTGACCACAATGTACAGTCAGACACTGCCTCTCCCCGCACCCGAAAGAAGAACTTGAGCTCTAGGTACCTGCAAGAGTTACACAGCACGTACACTAACATGCCTCACAGTTTAGGAGACAGATACTCTCTGCACTGCTGAGAACTCCATGCTAGAGAATATCTCCATGTTTGTGTACTTGCGTCTGTCTCTTACAATGTAAATATTTTCTGACTATTCAGACATGCAAAAAGTTCTCAAATTGGGAAGTTAGTTAATTTCTTAGGGATCTGTGCACCCAGGATACAAGAACAGCTGTATTACTTCAAGTCAGACTGACAACTGGCACCGTCTTGTATCTGAAAGTGGGGTGCTGGGGGGTGTGCAGGAGAGAGGAGAACTGAGCAGATACCAAGCAATGCTCCCCCTGATACACTGTCACAGCTTCAGACCCAGCAAATGCCTGTCTTCCACATTCTTTGTTTTACAACCCTTGAATAACAACCAACTGCTTTCACTAATAAATGAATCTCAGAATTAAGGGGGAGTGGGAGGCAATTCTACACAAATAGCTGTAATGGTTTTGTTCATTCATCCAAGCCTTTCCTTTCATCCTTAGTAAGCAGGAAGGTGTGAGATGGCACCTCCAGCTTACCTGATGGCAGAGTCATCGCTGGAACGAATTCCATTCAGTAGCTCAGTAAAGAGAGGATCCACTTTTACATGGATGACAATGAGTTTCCCGAGAGCATCGGCAGCTTTAAGGCGAACAGCACGGTTTGAGTCTTGTAGAGCTTTGGTGAAGGTTGTTTGCAGTTGGGGCAAAAATGGTTTCAGGGCAATCTCAACCTGTACCAGAGATGAAAGAAGGAAAAGTGGTGCAGTGAAGTCTGAAACAGGGGCTAGAAATCGAAGCCTGAAAACAGCACGACCTCTTCTATAGCAGTTAGTTATCACAAATCGCGCTTATTCAGATCTAATACAAAATTAAAATAGGGAAAACACAAACCAATATCTTACCATGCAACTTTTATCCCATTCAAATCTAACCTTATTTTCTGTATACTGAAACACAAGGGTAATGTTGTTGAAAGACTTTACACCATCATGAACTGTCTTTTATATGCAGAGCACTAAATAAAAGCTCAGCTCAGTTCCAGTACGTAAGATGATCATCTTTGGACTTAACATTTCACAAAAATGGTGGACACAGGAGAGAAATCAATTACAGGGTAGTTTTTAGGCATTTGAAAGTATTTAGCAATATTTCTATGAGGTCCAGAAATTGAAGCATTTTTCACTAGGCCAGAAGCTGCTGGAACAATCCAATCCAGTTACAGTGCCATTCCTAAACATCAAATCCAGAGCAGCAGACATCCTAGCTGTATCTACATGAACAGCACCAGACATTTCTGCAGGTTACCATGGAAAATGTTGACAAGCCACAGTCAATTACTTTGAATCTTACCTTGGCTAAAAGAAGGCTTAATGTTTCAAGCAGAGCCACCTTGACATTCCAGCTGAACCGATCTCCCAAGATCCGAATGAGTGGCCCAGTAATGCTCACCACAGATGGTTTAAGAGCTTCAGCAGAAGTCAGCTTAATAACCAGCCCCAAGGCCTTTGCTGCCTCCTCCTTCTGCTCTGGATTACCAGTTAAAACACCTTCCCGCAGCACCAGGAGTATGGAAGTCACTCCCTGTCATGAAAAGTGGATAAGAAAGCTTAGAAGCTAAGATACAAAAATATCTATCTTATTTTTGCTTTTGCTATACACCAGACGCACAAACTTGGAGAGCTTCTCTCAATTTCCTGTTGACCTTCAGCTGCCTGCTTCCACATTGACAGAGCTACTTTTATTTGGTTTGATTTCATGCATCTATGCCTTACTAAGCCAGTTGCTATGAGAAAAGTGGTGGCGGCTCAGGGAATTTTTAAACCAGAGAAATCTGGCACAGAAGTCCAGCTTTACTCCCCCACAAAAAGCAGCCAGCAACCGTGACTTACGTGCATAACAGAACTGACAAAGATCTTGTTTCAAGAGGAATCTTCTGTAGGGTAACTCAAGAGCAGCAATAACCTACAAAAAGTTTCTCCAACACACAGGTTTGGAATGCCCCAACAGTCACTGCTTTTAATAGCTGCAAAGTCCTGTCAATCAGCTCCCCCAAAAGGTGGGTACTATGCCTGTGACAAATCCACACTCATTCTGATCCTTTACCTTCTTAGGAATACAGAATCCTGGCACATGCTCGCCTTTGGCCTCATTCCCTACAATCCGGATATCCTTGTGCAGGTCCTCAATGAGAGCAAGCTGGTTTCCAGCATCTAATTTCTGCACGAGAGAGGGGTAAGACAAAAATGAGGCAACATGGCAACCAGCTATTCTTTGTGAATTCTTCTCAGGTGTGCCAAGAGACAACACCTGTTTCCTGGCCTCCCTGCTCACAAAACTGAAGTCAAGCTCATCTTGCAACTCTCAAATCTTTGCAGCATTTTCAAATGTACATGCAGTTTACAATGAGAACAGAAGGTTCAGTTTAGGCAGTATTTCACCAGCTATCCCCACATTCTCCTTGCCAGGCATTACCACTGTCACCTTTGTAAGCTGCCTCTCACCTTGGTGATGGAATTAAGCGCATCCCAGCTTTCATTCAGAACTACAGGGTTGGTGTCATTAAACAGACGTATCAAGCCTGAAACCAAGCTCCTGAGGTGACCAGTATAGTCTGCTTTTGTCTTGGAGCAGTAGATATTCAGAATGACAGCTGCTGCCTGTCTCATTCCCAGCTCAGGGCTGCGGGTAGCTTCTAGTAAATCTTCAATTATAATCCTTTGTCCAGCGTCATCTTCCACAGACAGGATTACAGACTGGCAGTTTGCCATCTCCTAAAGAGTCCAAATTAATTTTGTGTTAACTCAAATAGAACAAAATCAGATTTAGCCACAGGTTTCCCCATGTCATCTACAGCATTATCTCTTAGAGAAATACTACTGTGCCTTTGCCAAGAAAGGCTGGACCAGATGATCCTTGAGGTCCCTTCCAACCTGGTATTCTACGATATGCCACTTGCTAATCATTTCTCATTAAACAGCTGATCACATCACCATAAAAGGCTCGATTCAATCCTGGAGCACAGACAGGTATATAACCAACTCTCAAAATCTAACAAGTGACCAAACTCTGCTGAACTGATTGCTGCACAGGTTGCTCTCCAGCTGCAGAAGGGCTAATTTACAAAAATTAGAGTAGCTCAGTCTCCCCATCTTACTCACCCCTCAGAGACTGTGGGTCTTGTCAGATAACATTTTTTTTATTTAGGTAGTTTAATGCTGTGCGTCATAATACTAATTACAAGCGCGTCTGTGGGTACATTGGAGATCTCCAGGCAGACTTGGGGCTAGAAGCTGAGCTAATGGGCATCTACAGCAGACAGACAACAGGACTCTCTCACTCACATTCCCAATTCACCAACTTATGTACATGTCTATCCACAATCACAACTCCAAGATGTTCTCTGGAGTCCAAATACCAGATGTTTCGGAAAGCAGTACAGGAGGAGTGCTGCATGCAAAACAGGAGAGTTCCTCCCTTCAGCCCTTTAATCTCTCAGTCTTCTATACTAAGAATAAATATAAAGTTAACTAGACACTCTGGCAGTTCTCCAAGAATAAGTAAACTGAGAATTGTATCTTGTTGCAGGCCAAAGAGACTTTTATATGGATACAAATAGATTTGGAAAGCATACGTTTTTTGACTCACAATATGCTACCAGGCAAAAAGACTCATCCTGAAGAAGCTAATGGACTGAATTAAAATATGCAATCTGTGAATCTAGAGAACACAGATTCTGTGCTGGGAAGTAAACCCGAAGCTCTGTCTTCAGGCAACCTGTCACAACAAAGAGCTGAGCTGTGCTACTTGCCAATTGCTCTTCACTGGTCCCCAGCTTCTCTTTCAGCGCAGACATCATAGCAGGCAGGATGACACTCAAGTGCCGTGTCAGAGCGTCTCCTGCCACTGATGAGAGGAAAGCTAGCACACGGGTGTTCACAGGGGGAGTAGTCAGCTAAGAAGAAAAAAAAAAAACAACAACAACAAAAAATAAGACAAGCAGAAAGTTTTTTCAGAAGGAATCCATCTACAACATGAAAAATTTCTAAGTATAAATGCATCACAATCCAAATTACAATGTTTTGAGCATAAAATCAGAACATTTCAAACTAGGCTCTTCCTTTTGGCATATTGGTCCAAAGAAAACTGTCAGCAAGCAGAGGAAAAAGCATGGTTCTGAAGTTTAACATTTGTTTCCAACTGTACCTTTGGCACCAAATAAGGCAGCACCACACGGCTCTTGACAGCCATAACTTGTTTAAGACCATCCAATTACAATGTTTTGAGCATAAAATCAGAACATTTCAAACTAGGCTCTTCCTTTTGGCATATTGGTCCAAAGAAAACTGTCAGCAAGCAGAGGAAAAAGCATGGTTCTGAAGTTTAACATTTGTTTCCAACTGTACCTTTGGCACCAAATAAGGCAGCACCACACGGCTCTTGACAGCCATAACTTGTTTAAGACCATCCACAGCGAAGTCAGATGT
>NW_010298715.1:265-31890 GCF_000700745.2 Antrostomus carolinensis | reverse complement strand
AAAGTTACAAACCTGAGAGATGATTTGTGACACACCAAGCTAAACCCTATTTCAAGTAACAATTTACCATGTGATTATATAACCAGCACACAAGTCCTTCTATCCAAAAATGCTCTCATACTATACAGCAAAAACACAAACCAAGCTCTTCTGTCACATCAGAAAGATCTTCCATATCGGGCACGGTGGCCAGGCAACTTAAAGAGGTGACGATGGCAACTCCCTGGCAGAGCCAGATGGAGCAATTCTTAGGCTTGTGCTTCAGGCACAACACCTTCCCTTACCAATGGCTAGGATGACTCCATGGAGGAGACAAAATAGAGCTGCCATTCCCTGTAAGGTCTGCCACTACAATCCTGCATCTCCTTTAAACTAATTACTCAAAACCTGTCCCACATCATCGTTAATCAAGCTGTTGACTAACGTTGAGCAATGCTTACCAGCTGCTTCAGCAAAAAGGGCAGGATATCTTCAAGAGCTTGATGTCCAATTGTTGAGTGCAACTGTTCAAATGTTTTAGCTGCAGCCTCTCGGACTTCTTCCAGAGGGTCACAGAGAGCTTTTCTCACTGTAGGAACTAGGGACTCGGAGAAAAGCAGAACCTAAAGACGTAGAGATAACATTACTGAATGTCTAAAGTACAACAGACTCACGCATCTCAGTAAATGAGCTAAGAAGCAGAATTTACACAACTGAAACTAAACTGCAGTTTGCTTGAAATATCTAAGAAAAGCAGGACTAATCCACACAAATAGTTGCAGTGAAAGTCAGAACTGTGCACTGCTTTTAATTTACCAACAGATACAAATACATACACTTTCCTGAACAGCAACTCAATTAGTTACAAGCCCTGAACTCAGTCCATAGAACAAGTCTGGCACTTGCTGTATTATTCTGTCTCAACTGCAACACCTGCATCTTAACATAGATATCTATGAAACTGGAGATTTCACCTTCCACATTTAACTTACCGCATCCCTGCTGGTAGATTTCATTATCTCACTCAACCCAATGCAGACTCCTTGCCGCTCATCACTCTTGTCTGACCTCAGTCCATCTTCCAGAATAGGAATAATTTCAGGAAGGATCTTCTCTCCTAACTTTCGGACCAGATCTCCTAATGTTCGTGCTGCAACCTGTCCCCAAAAATTTATTAATTAACTATTTTCCTGTTTTATAAAACTTAAGAAGGTGAACTGTGAGCAAATATTAACTTTTGACCATAAACTACTGTTCACAGTATAGACAGAGTAGTAGAATGGAAACACTGCTATTATAAGCAACCATAGCAAAACGGTTTTAACTCAGATATGCTCAGAACAGTTACATTAACGACAGCTTTGGGAGTGATTTACAGAAAATAATTATCTTGTGTTCTTCAGGAATTAGTTTATATGGTCACCTGCAGTAACAGGAAGGCGTTACTCAATTTCTCACCGTTCGCTTATCTGCACAAGTACTGGCCAAGAATTTCAGCAGAAGACCAAAGAGAGTTGGCAAAATTTCACGTAGTGTGCGAGGAGTGTTTGAGACAACAATCTTCCAGACGTGTAAGGAGGCCTGTCGCACCACCAGCTGGGTGTCAGAGCGGCCCATGTACAGCCCTGCCAGTACCCTGTTCCTCCTCTCCACACCAAGAGCATTAATAATAGCCTGAAAAGGAATAGCACAAAATGGTATTATCCACTCCTGAAACTTAGAAAAAGAACAAAATAAGCAATTATTCTTTCTGGCAGGCTTTCCATGCTGATTTAAAAATGAAAATAATAAAAAAATAAAGGCAGAACAAAGAAAAAAAGCTTTACCTTGTTTGACTGGGCTGTTCCAAAGTTGTCATCCTCTGAGGCAGTTTCTGTGGTCATTTTTCCAGTGACTCCCGAGATATGGAATAGAAGATCTCCCAGGAGCTGAACTGAGCTAAACCTGGCAACAGGAGCAAGTCAAGTGTTATAAACAGAGTATTCAGGTGGTACCTGTCCAAATATGACAGTACATCAAATACAGACATGAGCAAAACGCAAGGCAAAGAGCCAGGTCAGCGCGGAAACGCTGCATGGGCTGCTACGTAAGATCAGTCTGCCTACATGACTGAGAAGCAGCAAGCTGAAGAGAAACAATGAATTCCCAACTGGAAGAGGCTGAGAGAATTCCTGTATCAAAGCAATGAATCAGGGAATAGCCTGGACTCTAAAAGGGACAAGATATTGCCCACTATCTGTCTCAACCTAAAAGACATTCACCTGGGATAAGTGTACTCAGCTGACACAAGCCTTTACTACAACTAATTTGTGAGCAATTGGTATCAGCTGTGAGCACTCCACTGCACATTTCCATACACAAGAGAATAATAACTTACTCAGCATTTTGAAACATGAAAAACAATATATGAGGCATAAATATTGCCACATCAACTGCCTTGGAAATACTTTTCAGAGTCACCACCAGAATTAATAACCTAGTAGGAACGCTTTGCAGGTACCAGGAAACCTGATCCACAGCTGGCAGGGCTTCTCAGCCTCAGTGCTATAAGGCATCATATTCAAATCAACAAGCAAAAAGAAACACTTGCTTTTGCTTTTCAGGAGGTCTCTGTATTTGCTTGAGGAACAACAGAGTCTAAATCACACCAGTTTTTGAACCATGGAAGAGAAATGTCTGTGGATAAGAGGGCTGTCCCTTACCTTATCCTCCACAAGTCATCAAACAGGCCATCCTCCAGCTGTGGCAGGAGAAGCGCGATGGCAGTCTCGGCGTACATACTTATGATTCTCTGGCCAGCGCGCAGGGCAGTGTCCCGCACAAACTCGTTCTCATCTGCCAGTGCCTGAACAGGGAGAGGAAAAGTGCCTGTGAAAGCTGGAGGTTTTTTCAGCACAATATGCAAGACCACAGGAGGAAAACAAATCTATGTTTTTTTTCTCAGCCATGAAAAGTAAATGAATTGCAGAGCTGTGAATGCACAAAGGCGATTTGCAGAAATCACTAGTCACTACCAACAAAAGACAGCAAGCAAATAACTTGTAAGAAGAAATAATTTACTTTTTTTTTTTTTCTACAGTCCAGCAATGCTGGACAAGTCTCTGCACATCCCACAATTACTGTAAATGATGCTTAAAATATTCTGGAGGCTTCTTTTTATCCTCTAATAAATAAAACACTTCAGGCCTCTGCTACATACCTTAAGGATACAAGGAATGATGGGACCAACATAGGGAGTGAACTTGTCTCCAAAGGTAATTGGCAGGTAGTTGAACATCATGATATAACCATCTCGTACATGTGGAGCAATATCCACTTTACTGGCAGTAGCTACAATCTCTGGCATAAGTTTCTCCAGCTTTTCCACCCCCAAACCAGCCATAACTTCAGCCAGGCCTGGGAAAAAAAGCAGGGAACATAGCTGATAAACACAAGCAAATCTGATCTAACAGGAGAAAGTCTGAGCTCAGTACTCAGACACCACAGCTGTCCTCACCTTGAGCAGCACCAGATCGATCCACTGAGCTCTGCTCATATGTCAGTGTCTCCATCAGCCATGGCAACAAATCCTCAAAGCATGATTCTCCCATCCCCTTCACCATGGCTCCCAGTGCCTTCGCGGACACTGTACGCACCTAACAGAGAAGAGGAACGGAGATTTGCAAAATATTCAGTCAAAGTTACTAAGGGAGATGGGTCAGACTGATTACAGACCTACAGAAGACCAGGACAAAGTCTAACCTAATGCACTGAAAGACTATATTTGTACAACAGACTTACTTCAGGTACAGGATCCAAGAGAGATGCCTTCAGTCCAGGAGTCACACTGGGTAGGTAAGGAGCCAGATCCTGAAATAAAGAGTTCAAAGAGTAAGAACTAGATTCAAAACAAGAAAGAAACCCCAGTCACCTTCATGTAAAGGGCATTCAGCCCCTTAGTGATCATCCATAACATCCCGAGAGTTTAATCAGCTGCTTTCACAATCCTGCAAATAAGCACACTGAATTGTTCTTTAAGTCCAAGAAACACCAGTTCCATGCAAACCACTTGAAACCTTTTTGATGCTCATCCATTACCTAGCACTTTGTATCCAAGGAAAATCCAACACTTAACATTTACACAAGGTATAAAGGTAGAGATTATCAGCACAAAAATTAAACACAGATCTTTAGCCTACAGTGAGGTTCCACAAATACTTTTCAAAGAAACTCTGGATCCTCTTGTAAGCAGCTGATCTGCGTTTCACTGGTACTACTTGTGCTTGTTTGTTTGTTCAGGCATTTCTTATATGGTAAAAATTACAAGACCTTTTTGCAGGGATAAATCTGATGATAACTAGATGACCAAAGTACAAAGCTGACAGTCTTAGAGCGCCTGCGAATTGTTACTGTCTTTATAGCCATTATCTGTTCATTTACATACATTTAATTAAAGAAGCCATGTGGATTCTAATATCGTCTACTTTTACAGCAAAATCCCAAAATCAAAAATTCTCTCTAGTGCTTGCTCTGTCATCTCCTACTCAGTAAATACTGCATGCAGCTCCAGAGCTTTTTTAGCACCATACCTTCTGGTCAGTCAGGGAGTACATGTTCCCAATGATCTGGGCAGCCATTTTCCTGGTGTCTGTGGAACGATCTTGGAAAGCTCTCTGAACAATTGGCATGATCAGTGCTAAGGATGGAGCATCAATGAAATGGACAAATTTGGTATCCAGGAGAGTTTGCAGACACTTCTGGGTCTTCCTGGAGGGGTCAGTGAGAGCATCCAACAGAACAGGAGTGATTGCTGAACATTTTTAAAAAGGAGAGGAAAGATTTTATTTGTACATAAAACAAAAACGCATGTCAGGGTGAGCTGGTGTTCTCTCATGGGATGTTTTAGATCCTTCTAAAGCAACTAGCAGCACAGGAACATAGAAAACCCTATTAACATTAGCTGATGAAATGGAAAAGAGCATTCAATAAGCCTTGAAATAGACAGCTGCTGCTAAGCTTTCATGTTATACTTTTCTACAAGTAGTTTAATTTCTAGAAAAGTTTGGATTTAATCTTAAATGCAGTGAACATAAACCTTAGTATTATAAACCATGGTCATGTCAAGACCACTCTTAGGTGTTAGAGATGCAGACAGTTCTTACCCAGGATCTCTGGATTCCTGATGACAGACCCAATCTGCCTGAGAGCTTGCTGACCTGCGTTCTGCACCTTCACATGAGAATCTGTCAGCACTTCAGTAAGTTTTGGCACAATATTGGGTAAGCAGGAAGAGAGCTGTTTGGGAGCACAGTACGCCATAGCTCCCAGAAGTTCCACTGATCCTGTGCATGAATTACACAAAAAGAAAGAAAAGGAAAAATTAAAAAGGACAAAACACAAAACAATACAGAGCATTAAGAAGAGATGTGAGAAGATGATCACATTTACCTCAGACTCAAATGTCCAAGTGATATGACCGGTCAGAGAACACACAGAATGGCTGAAATGCATTAAGCCACTCCATGCCACTTTAAGACAATAAAAACTATTTTGAGTTGTACCAGGGAAAAGAAGGGAGTGGGGAGAACTTCCAAATTCTGGAGTACTAGAGAGATGAGGGGTAAAAAGTGTCCCTTGAATCTACTAGGGAGGGGGAAGAAGTTGCTCAAATGTGTCAGGAAACTCATTTATATCTCAAAAGCTGTAAGTTCCACAGTCATCTTATGAGACAATAAACCCTCACAGCCATCTGTAGGGATCAAGGAATAAACAAGGGGAATGACAGCGAAGGGAACTGTGAGTTACTCTCAATCATGTCAGTCAGATATTGGTCCATACCAGCTTTGGTTCTCCAAGATTCCTCTTCTAGTGCTGCAAGAAGTGATGGCAAAACCAGCTTCACTCCATGAGTACTCAAGTTGCTCATCACGGCCTTGGCACAGTCATCTGCAGCCTCCAAGGAGAAGAGGACACTTACAAGCTGTGTCACAACACATGTTTTTTCCCTCCTCAGAGACTCAATGAGAACAAAGCCTTCATGTAAAATAGCATCTACATACAATGATGCAGCTAGCCAAGTAGCTCCCAATTAATGGCCAATGAACTAAGATGCTTTCATTTATTAAGAAGATCAAATAATATTAGTCTCTCTCTCAAAAGAGAGATCCACCTTCTCCATTTGCCTAGTTACAAACAGCATTCATATCCATTCCATGTTGGTTTTCCCTTAACACTCTGTTCTCAGAAATTTAAAGCATCTTACCTCTCGCACGTACTGGTTCCCATCTCCAAAACAAAGCAGCAAGTGAGGTAGCACATGAACCACGTAGGGCTCAAAGAGCTTTCCAAGCATGCTGCAGAGCATCTCAAAGGCAAACAGGGCCCCTAAAAAAAACCCAAAGACGACAATCAGAGGAAAATACAACTTAATGTAAAAGGGATGGAAGGAGAAGATAGAATTTGCCAAATATCTGTAGAATTTCTCCAAAAGTACCAAATCTGAAAGCTTCTTGCACTTGTGGCTAGTGCTGTGATAGGGAAACCTGGTCTCAGAAAGGACAACAAGAAGCCCAGTAGCATTAAAAATATGTAACAGTCCTCTGAGTCGTAGCTTAGGTAAGCAGAAATAAGGACAGGAAACATGCAGCAGCAAAAGGAACATGCAGGCTGTGAAAGCCCCTCTGGACCAGCTGTAACATTCAGAATATGTAGAGAGACATGCAACAGATAGACGCTGCCCATGTCCTTGTCTGCAAACTTTAGTAAAATAAATGTAGATAGAGCAAGCACAGGGGTCCAGATATCATTGATCTGACCACAGTGGTAGTAGATACAAGAGACGCTGGAAGTATTTGGAGGGAAAAGCTTTTGTCCCTTACCCTCACGTCGACGGAAGTTCTTCTTGTCCTGGATAGCATCAGTCAGTGTGGTCATCATCTCCTGCTGCTTGAGAGAGAGGATGCCAAGGCCTTTCACCAGGCCTGCCAGTCCATAAGCTGCACCTTTGCGCTCGGCGTACTTATCAGACTCCAAAAGCAGCTGCATTAACTTCTGTATCATTCCCCCTGCATCCTCCTTAATTGCAGGCACCAGAGGAGGTAAACAGCTTGCCACTGACTCTTGGACCTGTGAAACAATCCACCAGCTATCAGATCACCAATAGAACTTCCCCCTAGACTGCATCCCAATGACAGCTTTCTGTCACCAGAGCCATTTTTAATCTCTGACATCCCTAAAAGTATCACAGTGTTAACTTGCCTCTGCATGGAACACGACAGGTCCTCTAAGGAGACACCTACCTGCTGAGATGGTGTGGACAAGGCTGCTATCAGTTTGCCAACAATTGGTTTCACTTTAGGGTCATTCTTGTCCAGATGTTTTGCCAGTGAACCCATCAGAATGACCACACTCTGCCTGACAGCATCATAACTGGCATCATTAGGAGCATTTTTCAGGAATTCTTCAAACACTGGCAAGAGAGAGTTAACATTGTCCTGAAAAACAAAACCACAGAACTTGCCACTAGAGTCCACTCAGAATGAGATTTGCTATGCTCAGTGGACTTGTTTGTTCTTCTCTGAGCCAAAGTGAACAATCACACTGTATTTACAGTTCATTTCATGTGTCACATCACATAAAACCTTGTGCCATCCCGATAGGCAGCAAATATTTCCTGCTAGAGAGAAGTTAGCTCTTAAAAATTAGATGCCCCAGACCTGGCAGCACAATGTTCTGCCAAAAGCAGTGCAAGCTACTAGGCAAGACTGTGAGCCTAAACATCAGTGCCTGCTCTTTTGCTTGCTCCATTTCCAAAGGGAGAACTGAAAGATAAAACAAACTTCATGCTGCTTTTCTAAGAAACAGAAGGAAAGAATTAATAATATGAAAATACTCCAATTGTTTTGGGCTTAACAGGAATGAAGAGGGCTGTCCAGAAGAGGTGACTTGCACGTAGGAGGAAATCAGAAGCTGAGCAATTTACACCCTGCACACCTCCCCCATCTAACACTGCTAGCAGAAGGGCTAGCAGTGAGGAGAAGGATGGTCCTCAATTCTCGGCATCACTTCAGTTGTTTTCAGGTTAATTAAGCCAACAATCAGCAAGCTTTCACGTTTTGCTTTGCATGAGGCCTGAAAGGGAAATCTCACTTTCCCAGGATTAAAAGATCTGTGGTCTGATTTCACTTCTATTACATTAGCTTTATACCATTTTAACTCCAGTTAATTCAGCACTATTTCTTTTTTATTGCAAAGACAGGGAAAAACTACACTCTTAGTCAACATTAGTCACTAACAGAACAACTTCAAATACACAAAAATTCTTGCTACATTAAAGTTTTAACTATTATAAATAACAGCAACCTCTAAGAAAAAAAAAATATAAAAAATTCTGGGCTCCACCACAGTACCAACATTCTCATCCCACTTTTTTCCACTGCTAGAAAGAAGCATTCAGACTTACTTTGCCATGAGTGTTGAGCGTTGAAAGAGCTGCATCTAACATGCACTTCCTGACCTCAGGACTGCGATCGTTCAGGGCATCCGGCACAAAAAACTGAAAGAGAGGCTTCACCTGAGAACTGTCCAGATGCTGTGAGAGTTTGTTGAGGGCCAAAGCTATGCCACACCTGTAAAGATGATGAGTTTGTGAGCTTACTGACTTTTGACAGAATTTGCTTGAGGTAACAATCACATTTGCTATAGATACTGATAATCTTGTATAGATAATATTGTATATTATAGATATTGAGAAAGAGAACACCACAAATCCAAAGAGCTTCAGTGTCCAACCTATGTGCATTTCATTACACAGCTCCATGATGCAGGTTCCCAAAAGGACAACAATCCTTCAGCCATAAAATGACTTTTATCCTGATTAAGCATATCAGGCCTGATAGCCTATCAGCATATCCTGATTAAGCATATCAGATACTTAGGCCAACAGACATCAGGATCATTGAAACACAGCAGCTTTACAAGGTACATCAGCACCAAAGAACAGATTAGCTTAAAACAGGTAGTGAACAAGATGATCCCCAATTAAACCTGAATAGGGCACACAAGTAGACAAAAAGTAATTATCCAAACTGGAATTTGTCCAGTTCATTAAGGATCACGCTGCTGCTCTTGAAACAATCAATTGCCCATACAGAGGTAGGAATACAGTAAGATAAGACAAAAATCAGTCTGAGAGGGAAAGAAGCTGTTCTTATCAGAAGCACACAGAGAAGACAGCACCCAATATTTTGATGGAACCGAGAGCATTTCAGTTTGGCCTGCCCAGCCTGTGTAAGGGGCACAAAGATTCTCTACCAGAAGGAAGCATAAAACCAGCGAGTCAATATAACTGCATATATTTTCTTCCTTTAACATTCCTTTGTTTTTTCCACTGCCTGAACTTCTAAATAAAAATCTGGAACACGTCATTTGGATGCACAGGAAGGGATGAGATCAATCCGAAGATGACTGTACCTTGCTTCCCACTGGTCAGGTGGTGATTCAGAAATCACTCGTCCCAGAGCATCCAAAACTGGAGGTGGCCTCTGCAAGGCAAAAGCATTTCATCAGAATGCCTTTTCCAAGGACACAAACACAGAGAATACTGTCAGCCATACCTGCAATGCCATTTTATAATAGAATCATAGAATGGTTTGGGTTGGAAGGGACCTTAAAGCTCATCCAGTTCCAACCCCCCTGCCATCAGCAGGGACACCTTCCACTAGACCAGGTTGCTCAAAGCCTCATCCAACCTGGCCTTAAACACTTCCAGGGAGGGGGCATCTACAACTTCCTTGTTGTGGAAGGAAGTTCACACTTCCACACTCCACACCTGTTCAGTGTCTGACCACCCTCACAGTGAAAAACTTCTTCCTAATATCTCATCTAAACCTCCCCTCTTCCAGTTTAAACCCATTTCCCCTTGTTTTGTCATTAACTGCCCTTATGAAAAGTCCCTCCCCAGCTTTCTTGTAGCCCCTTCAGGTACTGGGAGGCCGCTATAAGATCTCCCTGGAGCCTTCTCTTCTCCAGGCTGAACAGCCCCAACTCTAATACTGCAGAGACATATGAGACCGCTCACAGAAGAGAAGAGTAGGGTTAAAAAAAACCCAACCCAACCCAAAAATAAGCAGAGAGCTAGCTCAGGCCCAGAAAGAATTAGACTGACCCTGCTCTGCCAGCCTTCCTGTATCACCTAAGGCATATCTTCCACCTGTACAATGGTGCCATTGCTGGCTGATAACTTGAGGATCAAGACATTAAGGCCTGTGATAAGCAAACACACAGCAACAGTAGGCTCTGTGCACATCCTCAAGACAGACAAAAGGAAAAATTATTAATAAAAGATATAAAATACAGCACAAGCCTGTGCCTGTCAACCCCTCAGGACTTACGTAGAGCTTCTCCTGGTAAATCTCTGTAAGTTTATTCATGACCTCTGCCGCCTGGTTTCGATATTGAGCTACAGCTCTGGAAAGAGCTTCAGCACCTGCTTGTCGCACTGCCTCTTCATGGTAGATGACATCTTTGATCAGCAGAGAACAGAGATCAGGCTGCAGCTCCAGACCCATGGACTCCCACAACCTGCAGCACACACCAAGAGGTAATGGATCACCCTTCAGCAAGAGAAGCCACTGCTACATGCGAATATCAGGGTGACTTAAAGCTGCCCTTCACCTGTGGGAAGCAAAGCCCCTGCCAGTGGAGCTCCACAAGGCGAGTGGAAGAGAGGTCCCCCTACAATCCAATCAGCCAGGAAGAACCCTTACCTCTCTGACAACTTCTGAATCTCATCTTCCACGTCAAATTTTACTACCCAAAGGCGACGCAACAGATTCAGTCCATTCTTTTCATCGCTGTCTGGGGTTGGTAGAACCATCTGTAGCTCCATCAGTCCCTGAATTAGTTTACAGGAGAATCAGTGCAAGGATCTGATTTTAGAAACAGATACTTTAAAGCACTTCAAACCTTCGCCCAGTCAATCTCTCAGTGGCTGGAACTGTTAACATTCATGTTTGCTTGTGCAGCACACTGCCAGTGATGATCAAGGACTTCCTGTTGCTAAAAGGCAAGATGGTGAAACTCAAGACTAGCGCTTCCTATACAGGTTGCAGAGAGGCAACTTCACACTAGGTTGTGCTCTGGTGTCTACAATCTTTTCTGCTTCTAAGTTCAGAGAAGCCAGCTCAGCTCAGCTAAGCTGAAATTTGTTCCATGGCAAAGAAAACAAAGCATCCTTGTTTTTCAGTTTCTTTTTTTATGTTCAGAAGCAACTAAGCCTGAAGCTTTCCAAAAACACTGGGCCCAATACAGACATAGCAATTTTTTCACAGCTTCTCTAAGACTAAGCTCTGTGCAATCATAAGCAGAAGGTGTTAAGTTGACCTAATTACACCTGTTTTAACAAAAGAAAAGTGTGGGTAGACCCAGAATATCCTTTTTGCAAGATAAATCTAGCACAAAGAAGATGGAACTTTGAGCATTATTATTCAGTAGTTACTGCCTCCTCCTGCAGACATGCTGCCCAAAGGCTGGCATCACAGCTAAAGCCTCTCTTCATCAGTGTTGGAGAAAATTCACCTCTTAAAACATTAAGGAATTCAGTATGACCCTGAATGATTCCCACCTACCCTGAGAGCTGCATCTCGAACATTCATGCATGGAGACTGCAGGGCCTGAAGTAACACATCGATCTCCTCCTGTTCTGCATAGGCACAGCCGTCCTCCCCGCTGCTGCTTGTGCACAGGGCAGTTAGTGCATTGGAAGCCAAAACCTAAAATGCCATGAGGAAGCATTAAAGACTCCGCTGCTGCCTTCTGCTCCTGTGCATCTGGTCAAAGCAAGCACAGGGTGGGGCTTGAGCACTATCACAAGAGAAGAAACTCTCAAAAGAACACTGACAAGGGTCCAGGACAAAAACAATAACTGTTGAGTTCATTCCAACCCTTTGCCTTCTTGTTATTGACCTTTCTGCCATCCAGGGAGCTGCTACTGAACTTCTTTGACAGAGCAAGGCCTTAGGAAAGAAGTAAAATGCTACCTGTGGAACACTGAAGAACATGTTTGGTGCAATAAAACCCAAAGGAAAAAGGATACAGACACTTTATCCCAAGAAGAATACCATAAACAGAGGTGAAAATTGGTAATGTACCAACCACCAGGCTCAGAGACTTAAACCAGGTGGGTGTATTGCCCTCAGTTAGATGCTAATGAAACTCAGGCAGAATCCTGACTGTGGTTATGAAGCCAAGGACTCACCTGTAGCCGTGGAGAACCTGTTCCTATCACCCGAGTCAGCAGAACCAGCATGTCCCTCCGGGGCAGCAGCTCTGGGCCATTCTGAAAGGTTGGGGGGAGAAAAGGGGGAAAGAGGGGAAAAAAAAGCTTTATGTCTTGTGACTCCAAGTACTTTGCCTGTGTATGACACTCCTTATAAAAATCACAATCAAAACCTAGGGGTGGACACCTACCCAAAACCTGTGACAGAAAACAGTCTTACACTGTTAACTTTAACTTGTAGAATTAATCTGGCTTGCCCAGTTTACACATTAGCTGTTTTATCCCATGGCTCATCCGAACAGCTGTTGAAGGAGGTCATCTGATCCCCACAGCTCACTTACCTCATCCACCAGCAAAGCCTGGCTGTTTGCTGATGACCTCAGCTGAGCATGGACTGTAAGGATCTGCAAAATCTTGACCAGAAACTCCTCTTTGTCTTCACTGTCATGAGGTATCTCAGTCATAACAGTCTTCAGGAGGGGAAAGACTAAGGAAAACGCTGGAGCTGATAATGGGGCAGCACCTGCAAAAAGGAAGAACAATCCTGTCAGCACAGCTGATCCTCTCACGTCTTTGTTTTATAATATTGACTGGTGCAAAGTGTACACTTTGGTGGTGCACAATAGATGTGGCCAGCTTCAGCCTTATGTACAAACATGCCAAGTGACCCTAAGGATTTCTGTACCCCAGAAACACCTGCTCTAAAGGACACTGTCTTGTGTGTACCTGGACTTACTCCACATAGACAAAGTTTAGCCTGTTCAAGGCAGCGCACGCAGCCAGCCCCTTGTTTAGCCTCTACCACTTTGTCACTTCACTTAATAGCAGGAACAGTATGGCTCCAACAGTGACATTTGACATTTCAGTGTTAGGTTAATGGTTGGACTTGATCTTATGGGTCTTTTCCAACCTAAATGATTCTACTTAATGTTGTTGTTGCTCACTACACCAATGAGCTGGCTTTAATTAAAGCCACATTAGGATTCCAAATTACTTCCAATGCTTCAACAGTGCGAATATACACACTGTAAATGAAATCGAAACAATTCAACGGATTAAAGTAGACAGACAGGCAAAACTGAGGTTTTGTCTACGTTGGAAATACTTGTGGACGGGGGGGATGGAACACAAAATCAAATCCATTACATAACCAAAGTTAAAATAAAATCTATTATTTAAAGGCCATTAAGTTTGTGTGTACACTCTGAGAATTAAAATTAATTAATTAAAAAAATTAATTAATTTTAAAAAAATTAATTAAACAAACAAACAAACAGGTCAATTTTATTTCTGAGCAGGAGGATCCACACAGGGATCTGATACAATTTAACTAATTCACTTTTAAAGTTCATTTGTCCCAAAGTAGGGGCTCATTTCCCAGCTATATTCCCTTTTAACACTTCCTACCAACCCAGCTAACCTGTCATTCCAGTCTTGAGCTGGCTTCTCAAGAATGAGGCTCCACTAATTCTGACACAAGTCTCAGCTCCCCTCCTACTTTCAAAAAAATTAAAGCTTTTGGATTCCTGTTGTTAGAGATTTTGATCCTTGCTTCTCACGGGGGTTTGGCTATGGGACATAACAAATGCTTCTTCCAGTCCTCCAGTTAGTCCAGTTAAACCTCGAGCACTAGATGTCTAGGCAAAAGGTTTCCTTGCTACACCCTCTCTGTGCTGTCAGAGAACACTGGATTTTAAATTTCTAAGATGCAGATGAAGAGCACTGCAGATACAATACTGCAGTATTAGTCAGCTTATGTAGGGCATGGATACAGCAAAAGTAGTTCAAGGGAGAAATATTAAATTCCAAACACACTGTGAGCTCCTAACTATTTAACATTAATAGTTTAGGTAAAAGCCCCCTCCATTTCTGATGTGAGATTTTTCTCTCTGCTTGCTCAGTATCTCTTTGCTTTTACACTTTTTTTTTTTCCTTTTCTTTCCTTTTTTTTGTAATTATTGGCCAGATATTTTTAGGCTTAAGCAACTGTCCCTCTATATGCAGCAGGAGGAATAAAGCTTTATCTGAGAAGATAAATGTTCTATTAACACAGTAGCTGGTATTGACCAATAGGAAAAAGATTATCAAATGCATCTTGGCATTTCAGCAATGAATGATAAATTTTATCATCACATTATAGTGAGGTATGGTCTCTCTTATGTCGCCTAAGAGAGGTAACCTAAGAAACTAACCTCTAATAATAATGCAAAGCCACACTCCAAAGAAATTTGAAAATGAGAAAAAATCATTTGGGAATATAAGATGACTTGTGCAACAAAGTATTAGGGAACCTACTTCTTTGTTCTTCCAGGAAAAATGGGGGGAAAAAATCAAATATTCATTTAATATTGATTTAACTGTAGGAAATCTTGAAGGAGGAGGGTTGAAAATAGTTCCACTACTTTCTGGAAATAAGCCTGAAAATGGATTAAAATGTTAATGAACCTGCACTTACTACAGAAATAAATTACACAGTGGAGACACTGAGTTATCACCAAGATGTTCAGCAGTGAAGTGGCGCTCAACATGGTCAATTGCTGCTGCTCAGCTGTGAAGATTACACGTGCCAGTCACACAACTGTGGGTCTGACTGGCAAAAGAACAGTAAGAGGAGAACTGAACCACTGGGGTAAGGGACCAAACAGAATTCTACATTTCCTTTAAAAAATATAAACCATCTACCACAGCAGTTTTTGATCAAGCTAGATGATGAACCACCTCTATCAGTACAGTTACACCAGATGCTTTCAGACAGCCTAAGCCATCTCTGCCTCTAAAGGAAGCAGACCTACCCTTCCTCTTCCCTACTATTATCTTCAATGTAGTGGTAAAAGTACTTGTGCACCCCATCATGAAGCAGATTCTGGAAGTGATCGAAATTAAAATTAAACCAGTGGAAAAAAAAGGGTTAATTTTAACCCAGATCATATTCTTGTCCTGTATAAATATTGGCACTTGCCTCCGTGTTCCAGAGTGGGAAAGAACTGCTTCTCCTACAACTATGCCAGAATAAAATATTCATGAACTGCAGCACTACACAGCAAAAAAAGCAGAGGCCACAGGCACTTCACTGCTGAGATCACAGATAACAAGCAATTATTTTGTCTTTCTAGTTAGTCTCACTGAATCACTTATGCTAGTGGTGTTGGAAGGTAGGAACTATCCTTGGCAAAGATGAGCCTTAATTCTACTACTATTATTTCTGTATGATCCATTTTAAGAACAAAGACTTATTTCATTTCTACACTTACTATACTTGTAACGTAATTTCTACTACTACCACCACAATAAAAACCTTAAGATTTTTCATATCTACGAAGACTTGTCAGATTTTTAAAAAAAAAAAAAAAAAAAAAAGTGAAGTCTCACCTATAAAACATGATAAAACCATCAAAACTAAAGCAGCTTACAGAGTTATTGCCAGGGGCAGGTGTCAGAGGGATCTACAATACTTTTTACCTGGCTCTCCCTTGCCTGTTCGGCTAGGAATGGTATGGGCATGCAGCAAGCTAACAACTCTGTTCAGAGCAGCAGGCAGCTCTTCTTGACACCACGATTCATCTAATTCACATTCTGGTTTCATCAGGCGCAAGGTCACATGGCTCACTAAAGTACCTGGTATGAAAGAATAAAGAATCCATGAGAGCACTAAACCCGAACATTTATTGAGAGAAAAAATCCCCAGGAACACAGATCCAAGAATTGGAACAAAGCTCTAAGCAACAGCCCAGGCTGAAAAAGAGGCACAGAGGAGGAATCACAGCCCTGACGTTTAGAGGGAGCAGCTTCCTCCGTAACAGTTACATGTGCGAGTTCCCCTTGCAGAGTTTGGAGGACGTGAGTGTGAGAGAGTCCTGTTAGAACCAACTGCTACTGAGAGGTGGTCACAACAACTAGACAACTCCTTGTCTTTGGACCCAGTCGTATCCACCAGTAGGATCTCTGGGACGTTGCAGTCAGCTCCCTAAACACTGTTCCAGGGTGGTTTTTCCTCCTGGCTGTCTGGGGTATGTGGTTATGATCCACAGCTTCTAAAAGCAAGGATTTTCACCACCCTGTAATGAAAGTAACATACCCTGCCCTTAAATAGCAATTGCAAATACTAACCAAAGGTTTTCAGTCGAGCAGGCATGACACAGGAAGCCAAGGAAAGAAAAGGATTCTTAATCCTTGGAGCAGCCAAAGGTGATCGAAAAAGTGGCAAGAAGGAACTGATGAGACCAGGGATGTACTGAGTTAGTCCAGGAGGCTTTCTCTTTATCACAGTGTCCAGGAGTCCTAGGGCTGTTTCCAGCTCATTATCAAGCTATAAGAGAAACAATTCAAAAAGTTACCAGAAAAACTCCACCCAGAAAAAAAAAAAATCGATTGTTAAATCTGATTTCTAATGAAAGAAACAAATAGGTTATTGCCAAATATTCTCTCTGCTATTCCATTTTCCTTTTAGCAAAATTATTTGGGCCATGCAGACTGCAGAATTAGCAAAAAAAAAAAAAAAAACCAAAACCAAAAACCATTGAAACTTACCTCCTTCAGCCGTTTTCTTATCTGAGATTCCCTTTCCAGTTGTGCATGCATCAGCTCCTTCTGCTTGCTAGTCAGTTGCACCTCATCCTTTATTCCTTTCTTCTTCTTTATTTCCTGCAGTCGAGAGCCACGGACATTATTAACTGGGAGCTATTAATATTGTTCCCTCAATTAGATAGAGAAGAAAGTGGTACACATTGGGTTTTTTAACAATTTACTTTTAAAACAGTACCAAAATACTTTTCCAAGCCTATCACTCTTACGTGAAGACATAAAACAGCAGGTTAACAACACTTTAGTGTCCAATTAGCAGCAAAACATCAGTTTCTCTCAGGTTTAAATTAGTCACATATTTGATATTATTAGATATAGCCATCCAGCTCCTTCTGCAGTGGATGGGTGTATCATCCTCACCAGAGCAAACAGAAGTTAGCCTTTAATAAAAGAATGCTCTGGTCAACCTGGTACATTTCCTTCCTTTGACCAAATTCTTTCCCCCACCCACTGCTCTGCACAGACTGAACAGAACTGCTGGCTGCCTACAAGATGGAAGCACCTATTTAACAAGCCCTACTGAAAAAATTACACAAGATACATTGAAGAAGAGATGAAGAGAAAAAACAGGTATTACCAACTAGTAAGTGCACTCACAAACTAAGAGAATACCACATAAATGGACACAAATACAGATATAAAAGAAAAGAAACAGACATACAGATATAAGAGAAGACAACATTTAGGTATTCAAAGAAGTCCAGAGCCCCTTTCCCCACAGTGTACACATATATGCCAGAAGCCACACAATAAAACAGATGAGACAGCAGTGAAGGTTCTGACACCAGGCTGGCTTTCCTATTCCCATTAACTCACCTCCTTCAGCTCCAGCTCAATGATTTGTTCCTTGAAGGAATAAGCTTTGTTCTCCCTCTTCATGTTAGCCTTTTTCATACTATCCTGTTGAGCACTGAGAAGGAAAAGCAGAGAAAAGAATCAGCACTGCTCTGGACTAAGATCCAGGCACATAAATCTGGGAACTCCTGTCCAGAAAGAGCATCTGACAAACCCACACACCCACTGGCTAGATGTCAGCAGCAATCAATCCCCAGGTGCACACAGAAAAGAAATTATAAAGAATTACCTCTGTATTATAGATTTGTCATACAGTTCTCCCTCTGGTGTCTTCATGATGGCAAATTCCTCTCGAGTAACCTGGCACAGAGCTGGATTCTCCATTGATGCTGAGATAGTGCTGATGAGCTGTGGAAGCACTTTACCAGGTGAAAGCAGAGAGAGAGATCCCACTGCATTCATAGACGACTGTCAAGAAAACAAAGGAAAAAAGGTTATTATCAGTATTTCTTGAAATTGCCTCAAACAAGCATGCCCTGTTGAGACAGCCCATGCTGTGTTCCAATTCCTAATTCTTTGTTCAGTGGGTACTTCTTTCTTATCTAGCCTTCTACTGCGTTGCAGATACACATTCTTAAATCCCAGCTCCTTTTCAGTGGAGACATTCCCTTTGAACCTGTCTTTTCTCCACCTTTTAGACAGATCTTGTTCCTTACAGACCAGTTAGAACTTAATTCCTCCAGAAAACTCTCCTGTTCCAAAGTATCTTCCAAATGTAACACAAGGAAAGCAGAAGTTTATCACCTGGTTCTCTGGAGTGTAGGCAGTGATCCTGGGTAATATGTCATTCAGGTGTTTGTTAATGAACTCTTTGGGATCTATCTTCATCTTGATGAGGAGGGCTGGCCAAAGACCCGGCTGCACTGTCACTAGCAGGAAGAATAAATGTGCATAATAAATATGAAACAGACTGCAAATACAATAAAACAAAACCCAAATAAGCTAAAAACCAGACACTGGCCATGGGAGTGATTGTATCCCTTCACTTACCTACAGATGGATGATGGCTCACCAGCAGCATCTCCAGAGCCAGCTTTTCTGGCTCGAAGGAATCCACATCAAGCCCTGCCACACTTGTAATGACACAGAGTGCCTCGTGAAGGACACGGGGAGGAATGTACGTCCTTCCCAGCTCCGACAGCTCCCCCGACTCCAGCACCAGGACCTCGTGAGGCAGAACCTGAGCGGACAACTTGTCATTAACACATCACACCAAGCTTTCCTAAGCATACTTCCCCACAGTAACACCACACCGAATATCGACAATCAGCTCCCTGTGTCAGTACCAACTACCTGAAGTTTTCAAAGAAAGGAAGGGATAAAGGGCAACAGTGACATCGAAGCACAGAGATGACAGTGACAGAAAGACTAAGACTGGAGGACTACACTAGATTTGGCAAGCAGGGGTAAAACAAAGCTAAACCAATCATTTTTGGCAAAGAGGACTTTGGAAAAGGTTGAATCAGCTGGCTGGGAACAGTATGCCCAACTTCTGCAGTCTAATTTTACCCAGTATCTTTTCAGAAATACTTTATTCAGGCTGTATCTGTGACATGCGAAGACTATTTACAAAGTCCCAGCCTTGGTACCTAATTAATGCAACTTAATCTATTATACAACTTGACATGGCACCAGCTCAGCAGCATGCTCAGTAATATAACACTTATTGTTTCCTTTTTAAAATTTTCTTTTTATTTTTAGAATAATTGCTACTAAAGTATTTATATTACATTTGTTTTAAATAGGCAGCCTGAGCTATAAGACAGGACCAAAGAACTAGGATACCAAGAAAGGAACTAAGCACTTCCAGCAGGGATTAAAAGTGGATTAAAATAACAGAAGGACATGGGAAATTGCAGCTTCTTCCCCAAATAACTTTGAATAATATATCTTTTGTGTATACAGGGAAGACTAGGCACACCACAGACACTGATACAGTAATACGCAGTAATCCAGTAACTAGTGACATTCTAGATCATACAGCTGGAACTGAATCCTCCTCATATCATCTTTGCTGTATGTCAATACTAACAGCAAATCTAGGGTAGGGAGGTGATGGGCAGCCTACAAACAACAGGCTAAGCAGAGACTAGACTTCTTGACTACTCACCTTATGAGAACTGAGAACCACTTTCAGCTCCTCCAAGAGCCCATAGGCCAGTTTGTACCCACCCAGAGAGGACAACAGCTTCTTAACTGTTTGATGGGCCTGTCTTCGAACGTTCCAGGTCCGACTCAGCAGTACTGCAACAAGGGCACGGTGATACTGCCTGAAAACAGAGAAATAAACAGGTTTAGCAAGGGAGGCAGCTCCATAAACCAACTGGACACAAAAGCACAAGAAGTTCAACATTCTTTGCAAAGTCCCAAGCCCACCCTCTCCACTGCCCCCATTAACATTCAGGGATCAACCACAGATCAGTGGCAGCAAGAGCAGGCTACGTACTGAACTTTACTTTCAGGCAGCCGTTGTGCATGATCCAAGAGAAGGCGCTCTGTCAGCTGCAGCACTGTACACATTGCTGTGGGGAAAGACAAATATTTAAAACAGCGTAAGGCTTCATAAGGAAACAGATTTATTTATTTTTTTTACCTGAAAACAAACAAACAGCAAGCAGGACATATTCAAATAGCTACCCAAACTGAGTCTCTACATAATCTTCTCAGTGAAGCTAGAGACAAATCCAACTGAGATCTGCCAAGACTGGAAACAGAGCCATGATTTCATAAAAATGTTGTTAGCTGGATCCCAGCAGAATTTTCCTGACCACTATGTGTGACCCATTTTTGTCTAAGTTAACAGAGCAAACCAAACTATAAACACAACGCTCGCTGCATCAACATGGTTAATTCCTGAGTGCTGCCAAAACTGAGACACCGCACAGATGCACTTTGTATTGGAAAGACTTTCACAAAATATACAGATTTGGAATTATAAACATTTGATAACACAGTTTCACTAGAAATAAGTCAATTCATTGTCAAACTTAGACTACAATTAGTCTAGATGTACTTCTGAAAGAGCACACTGTTTGTTTTAAACTGAAACTGGATCCTCCAAAGATCATAGAACAGGGCTAACAGCAACAGCTCTTATAAGTACTAAGTAATAGAGTTAAACAGCAATTGGACACGCAGTAGCTGACAATTTACCTTCCTCTGATGCAGACTGCAAGAACTTCTCAGATGTAAAAATTTGTTTTTTCTCGTCCAGAATCAGCTGCCAGAAACCACTCAGCTTAGACTCTAACAAGAAAATAAGAGATATTTATCAAGAATGTTTCAAAGTTAGTTAGAACTCACCAGCCTACATAAAATACAGTAGAATTCTGTCCCCTGAAATCACTCAAGTTATTTCTAGCTTTACTTGTCTTCAGTTATAAAGCCTATAACCTCTCTCATTCAGAATTATAAGCATGTCCAAAAACCAGTTCCTGTAATATCCTCTAATGGAAGACAGAATTCCAGTCCTCATGCTGTCCAAAGACAATTTGTGAAAAATACTACACAAATAGCAAGCAAGTAATACTTTTAATGCATCAGTCAAGTCCTGGCATGTCAGGTCTGGGTGAACATCTCCTGTAAGAATAAAGAGGAATGCTGCCCTAAGTGAACAGAAGCTGGGATTTGCAAAGCCAGGAAGAGCAAGAATTCTTGCTCTTGAAGGTACAAGAAGGTGGGAATAAATCCTTCCCTGGTTTACAAAAGGGCAACGATTCTCTGTGCAGAAACAACACACAAATTAAGGAACAGTATCTCATGTACTTTGTGAAGAACAAGCATTAGCCCTCAGAACCTGTTTACACTGGCTTTGACTAGATGTTCTGTGACCTTACCAGTTTGTCCCTCAATTACAGACATCCTGCAGATCAACAAAGCTGCAGCAACTCCTTCAGTTACCATGGGAACCTGAGTACTTTGAGATGCTGCTTTTTCTACTGTTTGGATCAGCATTGGCAGCAAGTCCATTCCCTGTAATAATGTGTCACCTGAGGAGACAGAAAGAGAAAAGTTACAAACCAACATGGTCCTTCACACTTTACCCCACAAGGGTATCAATGGTTCTTCTGTTGTCATGAGACAAGGAAAGGAACCAGACACCTGCTGGGAAAACTGAATCTCTCAGAGTATTTGCCAACCATGACTACTTCAACTACAAAAACCGAGATGAATGCTTTGGTCCTTTTCTCACAGATAAAGCAGTCCCATCTCAGTAAGAGTTTCTGCTCATGGGATGCAGAAGAAAATGCTAATTCAGTTACATTAAAGGAACTGGTTCAAATCACAGGAAGTCTGACTTCAAAGATTATGTTTCCCTAACAGAGCGAAAGTAAATTCCTGGCAAGTCACAACCATCTGTTCCACTTCAAACATTGACAAGTTAAAAAATCCCACTGGTCTGTGACCTTCCACAGAAACTGAGCTAGCTAGGTGTTCCTGGTGTTTCCAGAAGCAACCTCTGACACACAATACTGAAAAAGAAAACAAAAGACCTTGGGATTTTCTGTGTTAAGTATTCGCAGGTAGTGTTTTAACAGTAAACTCCTATCAGTTAGAATCTCTATTTTCTTTATGCCCCAGTTGGATGCTTCACTGGGTGGGTCAAAGCAAGTAGTCAGTGTTCCAGTGCTAAGTTATTTTGGAATATGAACACCTTGGTCCCTCAAACAGCTGGACACATCACACACAAGTAATCACCCTTGCCCATGGCAAGCACGAGCAACTTCCCATCTGCCATACTGATGTCTCCAAAAGGGCTGCTATCCTGTGACATCTAAGTACTTTGAGAGTGTTTTTTTCAGCCCTGTGATAGCACAGAAATTCCTGTTAGCTCCAATGGAAAAATGTAGAATTACAGTTTCACTCGGATCCATACTGAGAAAGCGATGGCTAATCCACTGCACCCACACAGTACAGAGTCATTAACCTCTTGAGGAGATGTACCAAATGTACCATCCCTTTGATTCACACTGCATCAACAAGGAAGGGAGATCTCACACACAGGCATCGGACTGATGACCTGCTGACCCACGGACGAAATGCTGAAGTCAAAGAGGGTAAGACCAACAGAAACAGATCTCAAAGGACCACCAAAAGTTTAGAATTTCTGAAGATCTCAATTTCAAACACAATAACTTTTTTTTTTTTTAATTTTTGTTAAAGCTTCTGAAAGCCAAAGGCACAGAGCAGGATCCCAGTATGCTGGGTGCTATATAAAACAAAAGCATAGTCCCTGAGCTAAAAACCTTACAATTTTAAGTGTAAGACAAAAATAAAGCAAACAAAAATTACTTTGGGAGTATATGAAAACGCAGCATGATGGGCAGTGATGCCAGTTATACAAAGAGACAAACCATTTTTGGAGGCTTGAAGGGAAAAGAGAGTTTAAGGAGAAATATGAAGGATGTTAATGAACAGATACTGCCTTACAAAATCTTTATGAATCCACGCAGCTATCCACTTACGATCTTCAAGGTGCCTTCCAACCCACACCATTCTGTGACTCCATGATTATATCAGGAAGTACAAAAGTTGATCACACAGTCAAGTGAGTTATTAACAGCTGCACAGTTTTACCTTTGAAAGAGGCTAGCATGCACTGCAGGTAGGCATGTCTCACAGCTGAAGTAGAGGTTTTAAGGCTGAAGGCCTTTTTTAGCCATTCTACCAGCTTCTTAGGAACTTCCGTGGTGAACCGAACACACCAAAGAGCCAGGACAGAGACTGCATGAACCAACGTGCCTTCATGGACTAGGAAGTAACACAGAGCTCATGTCAGTACAGCAATCGCATAAAACTCAGGAAAATAAAACAGAAAGTGGGTAACAGTGTCAGGAGGGGACAAGTAAAGAATGCACGTGCTTCTACGAGACACAGCACTGTCTCCATAGGGCTGCTCATCAAAACAGGGCAAGAGATTTTATAACACACCAGGTGAGAATCCGGATTTATCCTGAGTAACAGGCCACATGAAAATCCCACTCAAGACAAAAGCAGCTTAGCAAACCCAGAACAAAGGCAAGAGGTCTCACCTTCTTGTTGCAGGAAAGGGATGAAAAGCTCAGACACAGTTCCACTCAGAGCTTGGCTAGAAGATCCAGAAACCACATGGTGACTAAGGCTGCCGATCGCTGAAAGGACAGAGTTCTCTCGTTAGTTCCCAGACTACCAGCACTTGCTGCAAAATCTAACAATAATCAAGAGCGACCCTTCACATTTCAATCCTTGCACAGACTCCTCTCTCTTGTGACACCTGGATGCCACATCCACCACATACCAACACTGCAGGACCTCTGCCTTCATTCTTACCCAGGATACAGTCATCATCTTCCTTGCATAAAACATTTTAGCCTACCAGTCAATTATTTCCTTTGAATCAAAGTCCAAAACTGGCGCGTGGTATCTAGCACCCTGTATGGCATTAACCACAGCCAACGTGGAATGACAGGCGGGGAATCCTAAAGCCTTAAGTACAGATCCTTTTCATTCAGCCTCCTGCTGAGTTTCTTCCCCCAGAGAAGCAGCTTTCTTCTAGGATCCTCACCTGAAAGAACACTCATCTTCTGAGCAACAACTGTCAGCTTCCCTTCTGAGCCTGCCAACAAGAAACAAGTGTGTGATGGCTGACTTACAGAGACAACAGCTATGCACTACATCGAGATTCTTGTCTAACAAGAGCTTGCCCTGTTACCCCTGGTCCAGGCTGAGCCACCCCTACCATACAGGCAGCTAAAGACAAGAGAAAATACAATAAAACAAAACTCCTTGAAGCCAGCAAAACTTTTTTTCATCTCCACTGTTTATCCTACAATTTACTCACCCCCTAAGATGGCAAAAAGGTGTCTGCCCAGCGACTCCACAGCCGAAGGATCACTACATTGTCGAGCCAAGTTCTTTAATGCCACAACTGCTTCATCCATCAGCTGCACACTGTTGGATTTCAGATGACCTAGAAAATAATGCACAAGCTAAGAGCTCCTTACGACAAACTGCAAAGAATCAGCAAGACACGGACATATCCTTATGTGTGGCTCCACTCAGCTTCTGGAATCATCACATGAACTATTCCAGTTCAAAGTTACAACATCATCCTCCCTCCCACATACTACAACTTCTTCACCAGTCATCATGCTGTTAGAGGTACTGTCAGGAAGTTGGAAGAAAGCTTTATTCTGGATTCACCATTCTCTCTAGATGTCAGCGTACTTACTGGCCAGTCCTTTCACAATGTCTAGAGCATACTGGCTGAGATCCAGGTTCACAGATACAAGCAAGCAAGAGATTGCTGAAGACAGAAAAGATAATGGCATATTACATTTTGTTAAGTAACTGGTTTTAGCATTTTAATACACACTTCCCCACAATTCACATCAAGAGCAGACAGGGTCAGCAAGGAGTAGGAAGAAAAAAACCACTGAAATTGATTGCCAATGAACAGATTAATTCAGGATTATTCTTAGCACTCAGCTGTGAAATTCTGTCCTCGGTGCAAACAGTAGCTATCACATACCCAGACAGTTGGGCTAACACCACAAATGTTGCTTCTTCACATCCAGCCCTTAGACACCAGACAATCCTGCCGCCTGCACTTGCAGGACCAAAAGCAAAGTCCAGAGACACACAATTCCCCAAGAGCTCCAGACCTCTAAGGAACAACTGTTGACATTCTTTGACAGAGCAATGCAGAGAGATGACAGACTCACTTTCAATGACGTTCTCAGGACTCCGTAGCAGGGATTTCTGCAGAGTTGGCAGAACTAAGTCCTTGAACTCAGCATGAGACATGTACCGAAGAAGCGGGGAGCAGCTGTCCTGCAAAGGGAACAAAGCGCTCAGCACAGCAGTGGACACTGCACATGGGACAAAAGCAAACACAGCTCCTTAACAGGATGTCTCACCAGCACGTGCTTCTGAGGCTTTGTCTTGCTCATAAGGATGGTCTTCAAGTAGAAATCCAGAAGAGCACTCTGAACAAGCAGAAACATCAAGTTACAGCCATATTACAATGGATGCACAGCTCCCCACACACCACCAGGAAGCCAGGCTTGACACCCCACCTCACCCTCCTCTGGAATGCAGCCCTATCCACTCAGCAGAAGCTTTGTTTCCATCCTCACTGGAGAGAGTCAAGCAGAGATCAGTGCTCTGTATTCCGCCCTTCAGCCCAACACTCAAAACACACTGAGAGCTAAATGCTGCCTCCCATTCCTACAACAGGGGAGAAGGCAGAAAGCCGCAGCGTTGGCCATCTACACAAATGGACTGGCCACAGGTACATGTCTGGCACCTCCTCTAGAAATCGATCCCAGCTGCTTTAGTCAGAAGTGCATGACTACTGAATTGACAGGGGAAAACCAGGGGTAGATGCAAAATATCAACCTCACTGAGACATCTGTTCAGCGCCCTTCTCCATGAGAAGTGACACTATCTACTACCCAAAAATAAAGCCGTAGGACAGATTTACCTTGTATCCTTTAATAATATCAATTTCTTTCTGGGCTGTGCAAAACTGCACCACAAGTCCCAGCATTGCAGCATAACTCTGGTTGGGTTCAAGACCAAGAATGACAGATAGGTACTGATCCACCAGATCTTGGTTCTGAAGAGAAAAAGAGCAGGGGACATTAACACAACAGGACCTGGACCAGCTGTTGAATATGGTCATGTAGGGTATACGTCACCTCTTTCCACAGCCTGTTCAATTTCTTCACAGCCCCATCTACCGCCTGCTTATGAGAACCTCCCAGGACTTCCAAAAGGAGCAAACACTGAACCTCCACCTGCCAAGGGAAACAGCCGAGAAAACCTTCACACACTTGCTTCTCAGAGAGCTCATATCAGACAAGACGTGTCGGATGCCAGCGATCAGCTGAATCTGCTTAGGAAAAAGTCCTTAAGTCATGTAGGTTCTTCTAATGAACTGCCATTGCTTTCATCCCACATGCACCACTTTGCAGAACCATCCATAACACTTTTGGAAACTCTGACTTTGAAAACAGCAATTTCTATCAGATTACATCTCTTCTTAAAACGTGTTCCAACTATATTCCAAGGTGCTATGAGCATGGTCACAGGTTCAGGTTGTTGAAGTAGGTGAGAAGAAAGCAAAAAGCTACTTGACACTATGACAGAATTTCACACGCAAATACTTCAAGGTAGGCATGAGGAACTCAGGCCGTGCTGCAGACTGCACCTTGGAGGCACCACCAGCACACCTCGTCTAGAAACGTTGGTATACACCATGGCAGAGCAACTCTCTCGCTCCCACTCTCGTGCTTTATACAACCCCTGCTTTCTCCAGAGGAATAGGACACCAAAATACACCAGAAAGTAAAAAAGTCTGTCATTTAGACCTGGGTTGTAACATGACATCATCAGTTATGCTCAGAATTTTTTGCAATGTTTCATCAACTTCAAAGACATTAGAAATATTTAAATCCTTATATCCAAAGTGATATTTTTACAAACCAACAAGAACCTACCAGTTTTTTCCACGTGTCTCCCTGTCTCTTGTCAGGTGTTGGAAAGACTGTGCGCACCAGCAGGCATGTCCAGGAGAGCGCCAGCAGAGCTGCAGACCCACTGCTCTTACTGTTGTACAAATGGGAGAAGGAGGTAAATCTACAGCTCCAGTGTGTAACTTACACTTATTAGTCCATAAGAGACTCATCTTTGCCCAAGTCAGAACATCACCTTGTAAGTGAGGTGATTTTACCACAGAAAAATACAGCTAGAGTCTTAGTATTTAAAGGAAATAATTACTCCTCATAAGCTACGTGTTCCAGCTCCTGCTTAACACTTCGACCTTCTGAATGGCACAAAAGAGGCTAAATCTTACCTGCTGGGAATGAAAAACCTTAGCAGAAGAAAGACCATTTTTGGATCTTCCCAGTGGCATCACAGAAATAAGAGTCAAATACTTTACCAACCAGGAGTGCCCAAAAGTGACTCAAGATTTGTCACCTGCTGCTGATCTTTACTGTCAGAGCTTCCCAGCCTCAGATGCCGATTCGTTTCTCAGCTTTCCTTCCCTCCTGGCACATTGCTCAGTCCAGGTTTCTGCTCTCACCTCCTCCCTCCACTTCAGGTAACAGATCCCACCTCCCAGCTCCCAGAGGATCCTCACCCCATTCTGATCTCTCCCTCAAGTGAAAGAACACAGAGAGTGTCCTGCTGCACGAGGACAGACACTGCGACTGAAGGGTGAATATTTTATCACCACAAGCCTTTAAACCAAGATCAGATATTTTTCTGAGAGCTACACTTCTCTCCAGCCCTGGAGGCATTGCAGGTTGGCGCTCTGCAGTCTGTATCAGCTCAACAACACCCTAAGTCACCTTTTGGAACCACTGATGTTCCCAGAGGCTACCACAATACAACAGCAGTTTGTTTCTCAGATCAGCTTCACATTTCATTATCTTCCTGTCTATGACAAGGTCTTGAATTCCACCAGCCCATCACCAAATGGGCAAGGAAATTCTCTTTCCTAATCATTTTGGAAGCTATTTCTTGATAAAAGAGTTTATTCCTCATCTCTCCAGACTTGAAGATTAACAAAGTGAAAACTAACTCAGAGTCAATCCACCAGCAGTAATACCAAGAGTCCTTCTGCTTTCCCAGAAGACATGAAGGAGGTAAGAGAGGAACACTTGAACGGTCATTAACAGCTTTGTCTCTAAATGTTTTTAACACCTCAGGCAAGCAGTAGCAGAAAAGTCATTGTGAACACAAGAGCAACCACCAACAACTCAGAACTGCTTCCACACAAAGCAACTCATCCAGCACCTGGGAACTCCAGCCTTGCCACCGATCCCTGAAGACTGAAGTGACTGCAGAAGGTTTTTTGCTGTTGCATCTGGCTGGGACTCTGCGAGCTGCTGAAGCGCCAGCTGCAGGGCTCTGCGGGATGCTGCATCGCTGGAATGAAAAATACATCTCCGTGAAAATTGCAAACCCTGCCAACACCACACAGACTGCTACACTGCACCACACAAAGGACACTGCCTTCTCATCTCAGCTGTCGAGCTAGCAGTTATCTTCTCCTTGCTGTCCCAACAAGAGGAGAAGCTGCTGGCAGAAAGCTCCATTCCCTTCCTCAGCTGACAGAAGTTATGTCAAGGCTCTCCAGCAGGTTGCAGAAGAAAACACGGGTTCTGAACAGCTTCTCTACAACAGGCCACAATTTAATCCCATCTAAAAGTGTCTAAAAGACACCTCAGTCTTGCTTCACAAGGACACGGGCATTCATTCGTGCAGACTGAACCACAGGGTGCAAGATTTAATTTAAAAATGAAAAGTGAAACACGAGGTAAGTGTCGTGAAACTTCTTAATGCCAAACATAACTCGAGAGCCTAATTATTAGATGGCATCTTCAGTGCCACACGTGCCTATGTGACACTGCACACTAACGTTTCTAGATGCTCCATGCCACTGTAACTAATACATCAATACTGATAGATTAAATAATACAGCCTTTCTACATCCATTAACTCACCGGTATCGATGCAGAGTGAGGCAGAAGAGTTTGCAAAGGCCTTTCACTGCACCCTCTGGAAGATCTGTAACAGATTGTATTTCAAAATATTTCCTCATAAATCACTGAGCTCTTAAATCTTTAACACGAACAGTATTCACTTCACAACTGGAATCACTGAACAGTTCACAGCCCCTCTACTTCTATGAAATTAAATTTGCAAGGACTCAGAGTTCTCTATTTTTATACATTTCGTGCATAATTTTAAAAACAAGGGCAAAATCTGAACACGTGCCATTCCACAGTCATCTTCAGAAAATGAGAGAAACCAAAAACACTTTTAAAAATTTGTTTCAACTGTTTTATTATCTAAAATCTGCCATACTCTCCCCTCTCCATATACAGATATATATGCACTACTAACTGGAAAAGCACACGTGCTGGAACTGGAGTCGTGTGTTACCTACAAAACCCCTGCTCGGAATTAACGCTGTGAGAAAGCACAGACTCCAAACGCTGCCAGCCTCCTGTTTTAAAAATCTACCCCACATTGAAACACAATATTTCAACATTCTTCTCCACCCTGGTGCCAGAGCAGTGCCCCGAAGCTGTTACCTTTCCCAGAAATGCATTTTCCCAGCTCACTGAGGATCTCTCTCCGCTCCTTCACGCTGGCTGTGGTTACTTTCACCGCAAACCGCTTCAGTGTATCAGAAATCTAAAACCACACACAGAGAGAGGAAAAAACATCAGCCTGCCTTTGAGATCAGCACACAGGGCACAAAACCAGGGCCAGGAGAACACGGCACCTGCCACCACGTGACGTCTCAGCAACTCAGTGTGACCACTTAGGGTCTTATCTGCAGGGGAAAGGGTCAGTGTCCATCACACACGACAAACCTCGGACACCTCCCCCTTGGGCTGAAGGCTGAGTGCTTTCTGCTTGTTAACCTGTGTCCCTGTCACAGTGCTCATGCTCCCCAAGATACATTTACCCCTCAAAGTAGGACAGAGTGATGGGTAAGATCAACAGCCTAGAGTACAGGACCTTTAAAAGCACCCAAAAAAAAGCACTTCAAGAATGCAAAGGTGCTTTTCAGTGGAGTTACCTCCTAAAGCCCACGCACCCTCAGAGAGGGACTGGTAACTGCAGACACCCAGGGCTCAGGGTAACTGCTGTGCTGAAAAACCCACCTGTGGCTCAGGGCTGTCAACAGTGACCTTCTGTACAGACCCAGCTGAGGGAGGAGCTGCTTGCTTTCAGCCTTTTCCAGACTGACACACAGCTGCAGGGATTGTTTAAGTGGGATTTGATGGATTACAAGAGGTCACACCTCGCTATCGAGCTCCTTCCACGCGCCAGCAGCAGCTCTCAAGGTTACTCAAGCAAAATGAAAAATCACATCACACAGCTGAATGGTTTCTTCATTCCTGCACCACTGTGTGCCTGGATCTGCCAGGGGGCAGGGACTGAGACCAACCACCCAATTTAGCTCCTGTAAATAGTTTGTTTCAGTTTTCAAGTGGTATCAGGAAGGTGAGATTGTCCTATTAACCCTATCCTGGCAAAAACCAGGACAGAGACACTGTCTGAAAAGACATTTCTCAGCAACCAGCTCCTTGAACTATTGAAACCACTTCCATGAAATCCCAGGTTTTGCAAGATACATGAGATGAAAGACCTGGTGTGGGCTGCACGGGGCTCAGTCAGGTCTACACTCCCAGGTCTTCTGCATTTACATAAACCAAAACACAGCTCTCTAGGAAAGGAAAGGCTTTGAAAAATCAGCTCTTCAACTCAGCAACTTTGTATCTTCATCATCATCTTCATCATCAACTGTAGGAAGGGCAGCAAATCAGCACTTTAAGAAACTCATCAAAACTCTTCCTTCCCTCTTCAGGCAAAACTCCACCAGTTTTGCCACAAGTCTTTTTCCCAGCACAGGAAACCTGGGAACTGAGGAACATGGACCGCCTCCAGCCTTCTCCACAGCTGCTTTCAGTGACTTTTTTTGCTGACAGGCAGGAAGGATAATCCTGTGCAGCGCCTGCCTGGGACTAAGACAGGCTGTCTACAGCTCCCAGACCCTGTGACCATCTCACACCCCTGTTCTCTCCTTAAAAACCAGCTGAAAGTGGGGCTGCAGCTCCAAACAGCCAGGGACAGGCCGACCTGCAGGGACAACAACAGCCCCACACCTGCACCGACAGGACCAGCTGCCAGGGAAGGGCTCAGCTCCCTTCAGACCCTGCAATTACCTGAGTTCATCACATGCAAACTCAAACCGAGCTGCACTTCCTCATGCTGCTTCATCACAAGTACAGGCATGAAAAACACATTAAAATTATCCCAACGATCTGGAAATTCAAAATATAAATCATGTCTAACGCTACAAGACTTCCCGAGCAGATGAGGGACTTACACAGGCAGCACAAGCTGACTCTGCACTCTCCAGGGACGAGCTGCCGGGACAGGCTTC
>NW_010298715.1:0-220 GCF_000700745.2 Antrostomus carolinensis | reverse complement strand
GAGCAACGCGGTATCGGCGCCACCTGATCCCGAGAAGGGCGGGATTTGCCTTGGGACACCCCAGCCCGACTCACCAAACTAGGGAAAAAAGCCCATCAGGGCGCAACAGGCGACCCGGGCACTCGGGAGCGGCTCCCCCCCGGGAGGCCCCGCTCGGCAGCCCGGAGCGGGGACAGGGCTCGGGCTCTCCCTTTCGGAACGGTGCTCCCGGCGGCCAACC
>NW_010298714.1:0-9076 GCF_000700745.2 Antrostomus carolinensis | reverse complement strand
TATAATATATATATATATAAAACATAATAAATAAAATAACATAAGAATTACAGAGAAATACACACTTTTGCAAACAGAAACAAAACTAACAAACTAGTACCAGGGCTATCTGTCTGCAAACACACAAGAAGTCACAAACAGTACTTGTTTTTAGTGAAGGTCTTTTCTTTTGGTGATAGGCTTACAAACTATAAATTGTACAAAGAGCTATGAAAACATCTTGATATCCAGATAATCTCCATCATATATGCAAAACCACCAAAGATATTTCAATGTACACATACATTTCCCAGAATACTGGGAGATCTGGACAAAGTAAAAGTATGCTTTTTTGAGTTTTAAATTTTCAACAATTTTTATCTAAATGCAAACAATCCTGGAATGTGAAATATTTTGCATTTGAATGTTTATTGCATAATTTGTACTTATCTTGGGTATGCAAATACCAGCTTCAGGAATTCGAAGTGTGTATAAGCTTGACCCTAAATATGAACTTAACCTGATTTCAACAGAAACAGTATGAGGTCCTTTTTACTTAGATGTCTGTTATTCAATGCAATATTTCCCAGTCATATCAAGTAATTAATTGCACTGCATGATGGATAAGGCTGCATCAGCTACTAGGGAAAAACAAAGCAAAACAAAACAAAACAAAACAAAACAAAACAAATCCAAATCGGCTTTTCTTAAGACCTTAAAATAAATAGCTACTTGCTAAAATTTACAATGACACAAATTTGTTGCATACAGTTTGCTGATGGATTTAAGGAAAGAAAGAACAGCTTATATAGCTTATTTTTTATGTTAGCTGTTGATGTTTGAATTGCAAATCTCTGGATGCAAAATGTTTTACAATAACTGCTGAGCTGCAACATATCCTAAAGGAGGCTTTCAGTGTGGCAATAAGCAGAGCGTGTTATCCTTGATCTGACCATATTCTCCTGTTGGACAGAGTTCAATAGCACTTTGCTGGGCAGTATTCTCTTTTGCATGGAGTAAAACATGACCACTTGCAAACCAGAGGCTTAATTTAGCCCTTTTCTAATGTTGCTGGATATGCTTCGTGTATCCTTGCCATCAACTTTTTATTTAAATATGCATTAGAAAACCCAATCCATATTTATATTAATATTAATAAGAATGTGATTGCAGCAACTATGCAATAATCTACACAAGTTGGTTTCAGTGACAGAAGCCTTGATCAAATGCTTCTCCATCACTCTCACAAGTGCTTCTGGGTATTTTTTTCCATAATACTCTCAGGGCATGGGGAAAAACTGTCTTGCAAGTAATTAACCTTATATTTTTCCTTTTTTAAAAGCTGTCATAACATCTACAAGATTATTTCATCATGGCAGTGGGTTTTGCTCCAGCACTTAGTGCAAATGTTATCCTTATTCCTAAATTCCATCACTCCTGCCTAGTTTGTCCCAGCACCCACCAGGCCCCAGATCCACAAACTCCTTTAGTCTGTTAATCTGCCCGTAGAGGAACTTCCTTTGTAGTATGTTAATCTCTACAATGTTGTTAACACTCTTAACTAAAAGTGAATATTAAGAAGGAACAGTTTGATACAGTTTGGATTTTTTTCTTCCCCCCCTTTTTTTTTTCTTTGAGGGATTGTTGTTGTTTTCTTTCAAGGGTGCTTCAAGATCTGTCACAGATCTGAAGTTCCAGCAGCATTCATAGATATTTCTCTTGGATTCTTGGTCTATTCTCAACTCTACTTTTCAACAGTTATCTTTTTTCTTTATCTGCCTTTTAGATTTATTTAGGTAAATTCACCCACACTAGTAGAATATATTCAGGGGATCTGCTTGTATTTATAAGCTATTTCCAGACCAGGCACACAAAACAAAGTGGTCATATTTTTATGAAACTAAGTTATGTTCTGATTTTGGAGCTAGAATTCACTTTTCATCTGTCTATAAATGAAAAATACATTTTGATATAGACTTGATTTTATGAGTTATGGTTTAAAACAGCAGTTATTATGAATATTTTGTGCAACACTACTTGTGTGAGGAAACTGAAGTTCGTATTACTTTTAATAAATTATAAATAAGATCTTTAAGATTTTTACTTGAAAAAGAAAACAAACAAACAAACAAAAAAAACCAAACCACCAAAAACCAGCAAACCACATTGTGTCAAGAGTAGAAAGATCACTTCAGTGCTACAGCAGGATGGAATTTGTTAACTGACTGCTACCATTTATGAAATATTGAGTCCAGAATCTGTTTACTGACCTGAAAATTAAATGAAAAAACTATAGACAGTGCAACAAAGTATTTAAAACAATCTGGCACGGCGTAGGGGGGAACACAACAACAACAAAAAAACGCCAACTAACCATAAAAATCTCGAACCAGCAACACCAACTCTTTTTTTCTTTTGAGTAAAAGGACTACTGCAGTAACAAGGGGTTGGCTACGAAGTGACAAATCCAGGCTCTCTGGTTTCTGTTACAGATTATGACCTGGAGGAAGCCACTTATATTCAGACGCTCAAAAGATACACAAGTTCTGTGCTACATGGTGCTTCAAGAACTGTGTGATTTCAGTAGGTAGAACATCTTTTTAAATCATAGGTGCTTGGAAGCCTGTAGCCCTTCAGTAGCTCCCCAGAATCCCTAAGATAAAGCGGAGGTTATATAAATACATTTGATACTCAGATGTTGCTGCCTGCTGAAACCCACCTCAAGAGAGATGTAAATGTTTTTGTAAATATAACAAAGAATCACCTAAAAGATTTGGGGTATTTTAAGCTGTCCTGCAAAATTCAATTGAGGAGAAAGAACTTAAAAATCAATTTTTGAATGTGGATATGTATGTGAAAAGCTATTTTCACAACATTTTCAACAAGTTGACCTAAAAACATTCCCCAGGATGAATGATGCATTTCAACATGCTTGTGGTGTAGCCCAGGGAGCAAGAAGGTTTAGGAGACATCATGCACTAAACCTCCCTCTGTTCTTCACTGCAGTCCCAAAAGTCTACATTTTCTATATCAGCTTCTTCAAGCTGCAACTCCAAATGAACTCAATTCAGTGGCTTTGAAATTGATAGACACTATAAAAGCAGGTCTTTTTATTAACATTTTTAATCATTTCCTAAAAAGGAAAAAAAATCCAGCAAAAAGAGAGATATCAGCTAAAGCAATGCATTTTAGCAGAAATTCTGCTTTGCACATATTTGAAATGCCTGTATTTCTGTTCTGCTTAAACCCAGGTGGGACATCACTCCTCATGTCTGGGCAAAATCAAAATCTATTAATTTTACAGCAGCAGAACAAATAACATGATTATTCTTAATATGATCAAAGTCAGTTAGAGACAGTAACCAAGCCATCAGCCTAGGAATGAGGAGATTCCATCAGAGAAACACTGAGAATACTGGACATATGGTGAGAAGACCGAAGAGGAGGAAATGAAGGTTTGTACAGGAGATTTTGATTTCAAAATCTTCTGCATTTAAATAATAAATTCTGGTAAACCTCTTTACTACTAAACGATTGGAGGATGCAAGCTCTCGACACGATGAAATGTGTTAAAGTAACAGCCTGCTGACTCACAGCTACATTGCATCGAAAGGATCTAAATATTTTATGAAGCATAAAATGAGCAATGAACTGTGTAGCATTTCAACACTTGCTTACAATTCCAGCAATTGCAAACTAAAGCACAGTGAGTCTGGAAAAGGCGAGAGAGAAGGAGAGAAAGAAGAAACACCCTAAACCCCAGTATTGTTAGATAATAGCTTTTACAAAGAATTCTTACTCAGTCCATAGAGAAGCAAACCCTAGAGGGTGACACTGAGAGATTGCAAGATGTCAGAAGAACCTCACTTCAGAACAAGAGCACAAACCAAATAAAAATGTATTTACTAAATAAGAGCAAGTTTTACATCAGATTGCAATTACCCTGAGTCTTAGAGAGATGTATAACAGGGATACCACAGGCAACTCGTGGTGATTTGGTGAAATGTACACAACAGGATCCTTTGGACAACAAATCCATGCCATGAACCATAAAGCTTCATGTTGCTTTCTTTGATCTCCCTCACTATGGTGGCTGAGACAGGACTGCAAGAAGTGATCAATATAATAAATTTGGTCTAAGCCACACTTCATAAATGAGTTTTTTATCTTAATCTACTTAAGAAACATACTGAAGCATGATTTTGGATCTGATTTTCCTTCAGCTGCTTCTGAGGGCTCCTTTTGTTTCAATAAGTGAATAAATAAAACTGCTGTGTCTGACATTACTAGTACAGTCCCAAATTCCTATTTTTCATTGTGCACTTAAACCAACTATTCCACCAGTCTCTGAAGCTCTGTGACAGATTAGAGTCCCATCATCCACCTGAGTTTCATTTTACCAGCTCTGTTGCAATTAGCCACAAAATTCCTTAGTCAAAATCACATCTAATTATTCCAGATGTTACCACTTGCCTAAATCTGGATCTGGTAAGGATTTTTTCCTAACTATGTTTTTGACATAGCCTGCAGAACTTGATTGTAAAAAAAACCCCAAACAAACAAACAAACCCGGACTGTAGAAACTCAGACTAATTTAATGTGGAAAAGGGCATTTTCTAGTGTAACCCCCAGATGAAAGAAGAGTCAAGTTCAAAATTGGATCTAACTCTGAAGTTAGACTATGATTTTTGACTGCCCTGAAATTGAGATTTTTTCCTTATATCTAATTGGATTCTCCCTTACTTCAGTGTAAGGAAGAACCTCCAGTTCTTTCCTTGTTCACCACTGAGAATAGTCTGTTAATAGGTTCTATATGTTCCCAGTAGGATGCGTCAGACAGCAAGAAGGTTCTTCTTCTGTTCTTCAGTCTGAACAACCCAACTCAGCTTCATCTCCCACACCCTGGCTATCTTGGTGGCCCTTTGGCTGGACTCTTTTCCATATATTAAGGTCTATATTGTACTATAGAATGCAAAAAGTGAGTAAAATACTGGAGATGAAGTATGAGAAGGGCTGAGTGGAAGGAATTGTAAGAATAAAAAGAAAGCTCCACCAAAGAATCACAAAACCAGCCAAAACCAAATGTCCTTAAAAAAGGAAAGAAGCTTGAAGATTTTGCTTTTCCACAGTTGCAGGGAACTACAACTTCCTTCTTTATGGAAAGCAGAGAGTGAAATTTCTGACAAGGAACATACACACACACACACAAAAAAAGTAATAAATATACTTTTTTTTTTTTTAATTAAAATTGATATTTACATCCAATGCTGTGACAGTGGGACAGCTAGGAAAGGAGATGAATATGCAAGAAGAGCCACTGTAAATATATCAGGGGCTCAATTCCTGACTCCAACGGCTACAGTTGTCAACAACAAACCTTTCCTGTTTCTGCTTACCTGCAGGGCAGGGTCCCTTTGGCTGCAGCAATCCTATTGTAGCCAATATTTCTGTTGACATCAGAAGATTGGTTTGGCTTTAGGTGAGTAAGATGTCTCTCGGACTTCTCCTCACTTGATGTGTTAGGGCTGCAGTATGACAAATTAGCCCACACTTTAGAATGATCTTCAGATATCTGACTTGTGTTTGCTTTGCAGTTGAGTACAGACAAGCACTGTGTACAGCCAGTGGTGGCAATACAAATTATTCTCTGAAGAAGAATACACTTTATTTTTTATTTTTTCTTCTTATTTTGGATTTCAGTACAAACAAATCAGATATGGACCTGTTAGGTCTGTAACAGGTTAAAAGGCTGCACTCTACTGTTCAAAAACAATACTGCACAATGTTTCTAAAATCAATCTAGTCTTGAATCTTCCTTTCTTTATACAACTAAATTTGCATATCCTGCAGCTGAAAAAAAGGCATAATTAGTAATTTGTGATTAATTTAAGCAGGAGAAGCTATAAAAATCTTAGGTATTTACATAGTATTCATAAATTAGAGTCACAAACTGTAATTTGTTAAATTGAAATTCTGCTAAAAGCTTGCATTTACATAGATGTTCAGATGTTAAAGTGTTGATACACATTTTAAAATCAACACCGTTGGCACATTCATAATTCATGTTAGTGAACTAGAACGTTTATTTGGGAAGTTATTTGGACAGTAAAATATTATGGCCAGTAAGATACTGCAACTGTAACTACTCTCAACCAGTGAAAACATGCATCTTCTTTATTATTAAGAGTTTAAGATATTTCTATGGAGGATCTGCATGTATGCTTGTTGCTAAAAGTGAAGCTACACTGATTGATGTAGTATAAAATCTTGGACTAATCTCATGGTCCTACTTCATATTCACTATTTGCAAGGAAAAAAGATGAGGAAATGGGCTGAACAAACCTGTCTGGACAATTCAACCTTTGGTGCTTGATGAAAGTTTGCACATGAAGACACCAAGCAAGGTGTTCACTTCAAGCATGGAATATGAAAAATGTAAAAAGACAAAACTGCCTCATTTTAAGATCTGTGCATCTGAATTTAAAATGAAAAGGTCATGCTAAGGTCTGGGAAAGCTTTTTTCTATAAGGATCCAACTAATGCAGATAGTAAGATGGTTAATGGTCTGAAAAAGAAACATCAATTCCAGGTCACCCATTAGTTGACACAAGTCAGCACAGATCTGCAGAGGCATATCCTCTAAGAATGTCATACAATTCACTAAAAAAAAAAAAAAAAAAAAAAAAAAAAAAATAATTACTTTTTAGTGCTAAAGAAGCAATATTCTAGTATTTTAAAGTACTAATATCAAGAGTCTCCTGGATAGATCAGTGGTTTTGTTTTTGTTTTCAGATAATGCCCTGTGTAACCAGATATTACTAACTTATGACTAAGTGTATACTATGTATGTACACTATGCATACAAACATTTATATGTAGAGAGAAGTGAGATACTATAAAATTTCCTTCTAAAAGGTCAACATGGTTCTGTAAGAGCAGCAATAGATGAAATAGTATTGAAATGTGCCTGCTATATGGATATGCCAACTATGGCAAAAGATGGAAAAGTAAAATGTCCAATCAGTGCTTATTGATGGCATCAGATGAGTGTCCTCAGAAATCTCTGGCACTGTTATTTCCCCACACAGACAGAACAGGTGAGGCAACATCCTGTCTCCTGACTCAGCAAAGGATTTTAACAGAGTTGCCCAGATTCATCTCACTTCTTCTGAAGTGCTGACACTAGAAACAGTATTGCTCTTAATGCTATAAAGAGTAAAGACAGACCACTCCAGGCCCAAATAAGATCATGGGTGGACTGAAACTGCTTCTGAAGACATCTGGATCCTTTCTCTCTCTCTCTCTCTCCGTTGCAGACAATCTGTTATTTTCCCATAAAGGGAAAAATGTTGGTGAGATGGATCCTAAAGGTTGGTGAGATGGTACCTAAAGGTTGGTGAAATGAATCAACACCATTGTATTTCAAAGAAAAACAAGAAGTGTGAACTCTTGCCCTATTTTCCAAAACTTTCTTTTAGTTTTTTCACTCCTTTTTCCTCTTGCTCCTTGTTGGAAAACTGCATGTGCACATCTCCGTATACTCTAGCCTTTCACCCAGAAAGATACTGTGCAAATTTATGTCTATCTATTTTATTGTATTGCCCAACCCAAGCTTGATGTCATTCTGCTGACATTGCACCCATATCCATGCCTATATCTAGAGACAATCTTCCAATAGGACAATCTTCTCTCTCTTGGATTCCCTGTCTGCTCAACTGCCCTGCCAGAGCCTTCACAACCCATAGTAGATACACAGTGATCTATACCTGGTTGAGTCAGATCTTTAGTGAACGCAAGATAAGTTTGTGTCTATCTCTGTTCCAAAAAGCACTGAAACAGTTGTTTGTATACTAGAGTCACATCAATGTTGACTTGCATCTGACACCCTTTAGCATTAGATCACAGGTTTGAGCTAAGGCAATACCCTGGAAATTGACTGTAACAGTAAACTTCCAACAGGTCCAAAAATATGGAAGAATATTATCTGTCCAGCCAGAGCTGACATGCAGTCTAGTCTTTCCACTGTGATACTTATCATGGGGTTAGGTTACCCATAAAGTTTGACAGATATATGTGACACCAGCAAAGCTGATGCTTGTAGGTGTTGAGAATACTTATCAATGAACATAAAAATTCAATAGAATGAAAAAAAATGGCATCAGATATAAATTTCAAATTAATAATTGTCTACTTTAATTTGATTTAATTTATGAAGTATCACATTTCCTTTATTATTCCGTTACACTTTTCTTGAGATTGAGCCCCACAATCTAGCCTACTCTAAGCTCCTTAGAGAACAGAAAATTACGTTATCAGTGCTTAATTTTCATGCACAGCTTGCCACAGTGACTAGCTCTTCTTAGAAGAGAAGCTGAGTTATTTGTTACTGCAAAGCACACTGCTGATAATAAGATTAGAGGTCATGCATGTTCATATTTTCACCATTATCAATAAAGCCTAGCTCCCATGTGTTTAACTGTTCAAATCTTCTGAGTGATCTGCTTTATAAAATGCCAGGCAAACAGGAGTTTCCACAGAAGTCAGCAGAAACAATACTCAACAGTTTTGAAAATAGATTTCAAAACCAGAATAATCATATAATCTAACATTTTTCATCCTATTGGCCACAAAAAACATATTTAGATGCTTACATAAACTTTCTTATCCTTTCTTATATAATTTCTTAAATTAACATTTTCTCTGGCTTTTAGTATTGGCACTATTAAATATTGCTACAATGTTAAATGGACATTTAAAAAAAATTATCTGTATTTCTTGGGGGTTACATAAGATTAATTGGCTTTGTGTTATTTTATTTCCAAGTTTCACATAATCAAGACAGTCTAAATTTACCTCAATTTTTTAGTTTTTATCTTGTTACTTAAGTACAATGGTCAAAATATAGCTTTCCGGAGGTTAAATACTGTTTTTATAAGATGTTAGAAGTTTGGGATTTTTTTTTTTTCTTTTGTAAAAAAAAGAACATATAACATACAATATACATTGACAAACTCATTATTCAGTCTAAGAAATTTACAGTAGACCCATTATTGTGAGTGAAATAGTCAACACTCAAGGAGAACTAAATATTATATTA
>NW_010298713.1:1206-1496 GCF_000700745.2 Antrostomus carolinensis | reverse complement strand
CAGTGGGGTGTGTGATGCTGAGTGAAGGACAATGGTGGGACAGTTCCCAGCCTTACTGGGGGTGTGCAAGGAGGCAAGGAGGCCCCATTGTCTGAGGACAACATGTCTCCTCATAAGCCTTGGCCACAGAGACAATTGGCAGAGCCAAGAGGACAAAGACTTGGGTTTTCTTGGCAATTTCCAACCTTGGAGCACCCTTTGCCATCTCCACAACAGGTTGTCCCCTACTATCCCGCAGTTGCTTCTTTTGCTCTGCAGGCTGTAGACTCCCATCAAAGAGCTCTCCCAGG
>NW_010298713.1:0-225 GCF_000700745.2 Antrostomus carolinensis | reverse complement strand
TCCCTGACACCAAAACCCTTCTCAATATCCCACACTGCCAGAGGAGTCCCTAGGACACAATACATGCCTTTGTAGGTCCTTGGGCCACGTCAGAATAGAGTCAGAAATGATTCCTTCCTACATGTTCACCACTCCAATGGACTTTGTTGAAGTATCTCAGGAGGGATGTTCTGGGCATCACACTGACCAGGATGAGGGAACTGTAGATGACAGTGACACTAGTGA
>NW_010298712.1:6907-7488 GCF_000700745.2 Antrostomus carolinensis | reverse complement strand
GGGGGGGGGGTTTGGAAGAGCTATTAAATTGGAGGGGAAACCATGAAATTGGAGGGGAAACCATTAAATTGGGGGGGAAACCATTGAATTGGGGGGAAAACCATTAAATTGGAGGGGAAACGATTAAATTGGGGGAAAAACTATTGGATTGGGGAGAAGCTATTAAATTGGGGGGGGGAACTATTGGGGGAAAATTATTGAATTGGGGAGAATAGCTATTACATTGGGAGAAAATTGTTGAATTGTGGGGGAAGCTGTTAAATTGCTGGAAAAAATCTATAGAATTGGGGGTAAAGTTATTAAATTGGGGAAAACAACCAGATTGCAGGACATTGACTGGAGAAACAACCAAAAAACCAGGGAGAAACTGGCTATAAACAGCTTTGGGCTGGATTTTGCTGACTAAAAACCTCATGTCCAAACCTCTGCGTGACGAGGCCACCAGCTGTTTCACTTCAATCCAGATGTGAAGCTGCGACCAAGATTCAAGGAATTGATGCATTCTCCAACCCAACCCAACCCAATGTGTCCTCCAACCCAACCCCAACCCGATGCGTCCTCCAACCCAACCCCAACCCAAT
>NW_010298712.1:0-6612 GCF_000700745.2 Antrostomus carolinensis | reverse complement strand
GCCCCAACCCAGTGCGTCCTCCAACCCAGCCCCAACCCAGTGCATCCTCCAACCCAACCCCAACCCAGTGCATCCTCCAACCCAACCCCAACCCAACGCGCGTCCTTCAACCCAACCCAGCGCGCGTCCTGAACGCGTCCTCAGTTTTTAGGCACTTGTGGTTTTTTGTGATGCTTTTAGAAAAATCAAGCTCAGCTTTGGTCTGGTTTAATTTGAGAGAAATAGATATTGAGTAGATGTTTGTTTACCTTGCTGTTAGCATGAACTGAGTAAAATTTAACATCTTATTCCTGTTTTTTCTGGATTTTGTGGTAAGTAGACACCTGGAAAACACGATGCTCACCTTGTGGCTCCTCTTCCCTTCTTGTTTTGGTTTAATGAAGAACATCCGACGTCTCGGAGCATTTTCCAACCAGCAGCAGGATGAATCTGATCAGAAATTCCAGTCACTCATGTCACAGGCTGAAGAACTTCACAGAAACTTGTGATTTTTCTCTTTTTTTTTTTCCCCTCATTTTATGGAGGAAAATCCTCAGCGAATTGGCGTTGCCAGGTGGTGCCATGTGGACCCCGGGCTGTATGAAATCAGGATTTTATCGGTATCAGTCCCACAGGCAGGCTTGGGAACACGGCCCTGCATGGAGAAACCACTTGGAAAACTTCATTTCTGGCATGAAGAAGAAAAAAGTGGATTTTTTGGAATGTAACAGTCCCCAGAAAATGGATGTTAAATTCCAGAGTGGCCCCATAGCGGCGACGTGACGGAGGTGGGGGCCAAAATACCCTCCCCACCTGGTTGAGATGAAGGTGGCACCTCTGCCTTTGCTTTTCCCATGCTGAGAAAAATTATTTCAGAATTTTTTAATTTTTTTTTTTTTTAATAAAAAAGAAGTTTTTGAAGTGCTGCTGAAGTTTGGAAACAAGGCTGAGGATTCAGGTTTGGACTCGAGTTCTTCGTAAACCGTGTACACAGCGTCTTGCTGGGGAGATGCTCCCGGAGGCTCCGTCCCAGAAACATCAACCTCTGAAAAAACTCTTTTTTTTCCTTTTTCTTACCACATCACCATCAGAAAATGGTGATTTCTTGGATTTTCAGGTTTAACTCCAGCTCATGGAATAAATTTACAATGGAGCAACAGTACCGGTGATTTACAAAACAATCGCAGCAAGAATCACTGATTAAAAAGGTGTTAATTAGCTCATTATCTTCTCCCAGAGTTTTTTTTTCCCCATCCATTCCTGGGTGGATTCCTGCAGGTCCTTCAGCCACTGAGAGCTTCTCCTAAACTGGGTTATCAACCAAATTGATGAATCAATCCACCAAATCGATGAATTGCTTTTTAATTTCACGCAAAGGAACTTCAAATTCACCTTTCTGGTAATTTAAAAGACTTGGTACCTATAAAAACATGGAGGAAAACTTTATTTCTGAGCCTAAAGAATTTAGAAATGGAGTAGATGTGGTGGTGTAGCATTGCCTGCCGGTGATAATCAAGAACTGGAATTACTGGTTCATGAATAATCTTAATTAGGTCATAAACACTCATTAAGTGCAGTGAATCAGTGGCAAATAAATGTGTGCACCTCCGTTGTCCTGAAAGTGATGCCAGAAAGTGATGCCGTCGTTGGAAGAACTTGGAAATTTCTCCTTTTCCTACAGTGTTTCTTGAAATTTTCCTGAATTCTTCTGAAATTTTCCTGAATTCCCCTGAAATTTTCCTGAATTCCTCTGAAATTTTCCTTGAATTCCTCTGAAATTTTCCTGAATTCCCTTGAAATTTTCCTGAATTCCCCTGAAATTTTGAAAACAAAACCCTAAATAGAGACACGAGGAGGCTGAGGATGGAGAAACGCGGTCCGGAAGCGCTCCCCCTGCTCACATTTAAGCAGAGAAGTGGAAAAATAATGTATGTCAACATAGAGGAGCAGCCAGCAGGTCCTTGAAGTCACAAGGATGAACCTCAACTGGAAGAGCTGGAAGCCTTCGGAAGGGAAAACGTCGCTCCCACGCCCGAGTGTTGAGTTAAATCAACACAATTTGATGTCAGGGATTTTGGATAAGCTGTATAAATTCTATCGCCGTGCACGCGGTTGATATTTACAGTCGTTGGGTTTGGGAAATAAATCGTGGACTCTGGTGGGTTTGTGGTCGCAACGATGAACCCAGGACTTGGAAAATAGGAAAACTAAAGAGTCAGTGTCGACTGAAAGTCAAACCTTGGGGCAAGAGGAGAAATTGTCCTTTGATTGTGTTCTGGGTCTGTATTGAAGAGGTGGACACCGATACTGGTGCTGCCTTCGCGTTGTCCTTCCCACCATTGCTTGAGTCATCTCCTGGGAGCTGCCGATCTCCTGACGGGCAATGAAAAGAGTCTGGAGCAAGTCGCTAAGCTCAGAAATCAACCCCTGACTGCTAAACACCTCAAAGCAGGTGAATTGAGCCCGTTTTCAGGTCTTGCCTCGCAAAAAATTAGCGTTTTTTGCCTGCAAGTGGTTTGCTCTTCACAAGGTGGCATCTTGGCGGGGGAAAAAATGGGGCTTTTGGGTGCAAGTGGCGCTTGTTGCTCTTCTGGGAAACTAAATCACACTCAAAACCCTTCATTAAATGAAGTCAACGGGCACCAAGAAGTAAAACCAAAACTCAACCAGGGTGTCACACGTTATCTGCCTGGTCTTGGGTTTAAATGAACATGGATTTTCATTTTAAAAAGGAGAAAAAATGACTCTCAGATCGCTGGGATAACTGGAATTAAACTGGTTTCGTACCCGTCCCTCTTGAGGATAATGGGAAACGTCGCTGGGTCGCTCAGGTCGCTGGGATAACTGGAATTAAACTGGTTTCGCACCCATCCCTCTTGAGGATACTGGGAAACGTCCTTGTGTGAGCATTTGGTGGTTTTCATGGGACATGGGTTGGGAAAATGGAGGCTGAAGAGGAGAGGAGATTGCAACCACGAATCCATTGCCGAAGAAGTAGAAGATCTCAAGAACCTGGAGGATGCGGCTTTTAAATTAGTCTTGTCCTTCTTGCCGGTAAATTTTTCCCCCAAAACCATCTTGGAGATGGTCAGAATTCCACATGGATGTGGAATTATTTTATTTTTATCTTATCTGCAACACATGGCATGTTAATTGCCTGGGTGGAGACCCCTTGGGTCGGGAGCACCCTGGAGATCTCAGCCACGCTTGTAGTATCAGACTTTGCCCAACTTTGCCCAACCTCGTGTTATTTTTCCTTGTATTTTCAGGACGTGTTTGAGATGCGCTTCGCCAAGATGCCGGATGAACCAGAAGAACCTGTGATTCCAGCTTCTTCTCCCGTGGTGGTGCCACCTCCCACCAAGGTGGCTCCTCCTTCGTCTAGCGACAGCAGCAGCGATAGCTCTTCGGACAGCGACAGCTCGTCGGATGACTCCGAGGAAGAGCGAGCTCAGCGGTTAGCGGAGCTCCAGGAACAGGTACCGCCTCCATCAGGGTGTACTGGGGTTGTCCAACCTCTCCTTCCGGAACTTGGTGGCCTTGAGGACTTTGCTCAAAGCCATAGCCTGTCTAGTTGGACAGTAGTGACCATCAGCTGCAATGTGCTCCAGAATCTTTAGTTTCTGGAGGAGTCTGTGCTTTTCAGGACAATCATTCCAGGTCACACCACTTGGTCTCCAATGGCAGGAGTTGGCTGCCTGCACTTGGGTGGTGTCTTCTGAGCAGGCAGGACTTGATAGAACGAGAGGAAATGGCCTCAGGTTGCACCAGGGGAGGTTTAGATTGGATCTGAAGAGCAATTTCTTCACCAAAAGCGTGGTCACGAGTTGGAACAGGCTGCACAGGGAAGTGGTGGAGTCACCTCCCCTGGTGGGATTAAAAAGGTGGGCAGAGGAGGTGCTGAGAGACATGGTTTATAGAGGTGGAATTGGCAGTGTTGGGTTTATGGTTGGATTTGGTCATCTTAAAGGTCTTTTCCAGACACTATGATTCTGTGACTCCGTGACTTTTCTGAGCAGGCAGGAATTTTCTGAGTAGGCAGGACACTCCTGAGCAGGCAAGAAGTTTCTGAGCAGGGAGGACTTTTCTGAGGAGGGAAGACTTCTCTGAGCAGAACTTTCTTGAGCTGTCGGGATGCTCTGAGCAGGTAGGACCTTCCTGAGCGGGTAGGACCTTATTGAGCAGGTAGGACCTTATTGAGGAGGCAGGACTTTCTTGAGCAGGTAGGACGCTTTTGAGCAAGCAGGACTTGCCCACCAGGCAGGACTTGCCCACCAGGCAGGACACCCCACAGCTGCCTGAACTCATGGGCTGGAGCAAGGATTTACCCGCCGTAGGGACAACCCGTGCGCTAACGAGCTGCGCTCCAACCCGCAGCCTTATCTACCTCATTTTCCCCATTCACGGCATCGTTAGCGCTGGTAATTAAAGCATCATTAGCACTGACAGAGCCAGCAGCCCGCTACTGCCTTGGAGAAATACCCACGAAGAGGTTGTCTCCTTCCTCACGCTGCGGTCGGTGATTTAATATCAAAAAATCACAGGGCGATGGAAAACTGGGAGAACCAAGTTAATTAATTAATTGTAAAAGATAAGAGGGAGTAGTGGAGAGAATATTTAATGAATCTGGAAGAGGAGGAGGAGGAGGAGGTTGTCTCCTTCCTCTTGCCTGTGGTCAACGCTTTAATATTGAAAAACTACAATGAGATGGAAAACTGGGCAAATGGAGTTAATTAGTTAATTAATAGTAAAAGATAAGAAAGAGTAGTAGAGAAAATATTTAATGAATCTGGAAGAGGAGGAGGAGGAGGAGGTTGTCTCCTTCCTCTTGCCTGTGGTCAACGCTTTAATATTGAAAAATTATGGTGAGATGGAAAACCGGGTGAATCAAGTTAATTAATTAATTAATAGTAAAAGATAAGAAAGTGTAGGAGAGCAAATATTTAATGAATCTGGAAGAGGAGGAGTTGCTGAGCCAACGTATCCCAATTTTTGGCTTTTAATCTCAGCTGAAAGCGGTGCACGAACAACTCGCCGCCCTCTCCCAGCCTCAACAGAACAAACCAAAGAAAAAAGAGAAAGACAAGAAGGAGAAGAAGAAGGAGAAGCACAAAAAGAAGGAAGAGCTGGAAGATGCCAAGAAGAGCAAAGCCAAGGAACCGCCACCCAAGAAAGCCAAGAAAAGCAACAGCAACAGCAGCACCTCCAGGTCAGCTTCTCCCTCTTCCATCCCATAATCCTTTGATTATTTATTTTTTGTAATTTCCCTTTGGATAATTAATTCCTCACAAGATTTTTGATGAGTAACACCATTGCTGGGGCTGACCTGAGGCAAACCGGCGGCGTTGCTCAGCGTCAGGTTCAGCTTAATTTAAAAACCCACCATGGATTTGCTTGGTTGGAGCTCAAATCCTCTAAAACATCTTAATTTTTCCTCCCTTTGTTATTTTGGGAGGAGCTGTAAGTTTTAAATGAAGAAGTACGATGCCAGAAACCGAATCTGAAATGCTTCTGAGCTGCTGACTCAATGGGGAGGCATTTGATGTTTAACCCAAAGGAAAAGGGCTTCTTGACTTATTTAGCTCTAGACACCCAAGGTTCAGCTTGGGTATCTGAGAGCAGCTTGAGCTCAACCTTGGATGTCTGAGGGCAGCTTGAGCTCAACCTTGAGTATCTCAGAGCAGGTTGAGCTCAACCTTGGGTATCTCAGAGCAGGTTGAGCTCAACCTTGGGTATCCGAGAGCAGGTTGAGCTCAACCTTGGGTATCTGAGGGCGGGTTGAGCTCAGCCTTGGGTATCCGAGAGCAGGTTGAGCTCAGATTTAGGTATCTGAGAGCAGGTTGAGCTCAGATTTGGGTGTCTGAGAGCAGGTTGAGCTCAACCTTGGGTATCTGAGAGCAGGTTGAGCTCAACCTTGGGTCTCTGAGAGCAGCTTGAGCTCAACCTTGGGTATCCGAGAGCAGGTTGAGCTCAACCTTGGGTATCCGAGAGCAGGTTGAGCTCAACCTTGGGTATCCGAGAGCAGGTTGAGCTCAACCTTGGGTATCCGAGAGCAGGTTGAGCTCAACCTTGGGTATCCGAGAGCAGGTTGAGCTCAACCTTGGGTATCCGAGAGCAGGTTGAGCTCAACCTTGGGTATCCGAGAGCAGGTTGAGCTCAACCTTGGGTATCCGAGAGCAGGTTGAGCTCAACCTTGGGTATCCGAGAGCGTCTCTGATAGCAGCTTGAGCTCAACCTGGGGTATCTCAGAGCAGGTTGAGCTCAACCTTGGATGTCTGAGGGCAGCTTGAGCTCAACCTTGGGTGTCTGAGAGCAGGTTGAGCTCAACCTTGGGTGTCTGAGAACAGGTTGAACTCAGCTTTGTGCATCCCAACCTTGTGCTTCATCTTCAAGCTCACGCTCTAAATGAAATAAATCCTCGTTTCTGGGATGAAACATCAGACTCTTCCCAACAGGCTGGTGTCAGGTTTGGGTTTCAGAGGTTGGACGCCTTCATCTTCAAGCTCACGCTCTAAATGAAATAAATCCTCTTTTCTGGGATGGAACATCAAACTCTTCCCAACAGGCTGGTATCAGGTTTGGGTTTCAGAGGTTGGACGCCCGCGGTTGCTTTTCGACGTTAATCTCTGATCT
>NW_010298711.1:23573-65553 GCF_000700745.2 Antrostomus carolinensis | reverse complement strand
ATTTTTAAATATTCTTTTAAATTATATTCTTTCAATTACACTCATTTGTCTTCCACAGTCAAAATGCCAGTGAAGGAAGATGAACACAAGGGTATATGTACCCTAAAATTATCAGGATACTAACTTTGATCAGTAGCCTGTGGGGATCCCTTCTGCACCATTCCAAGTTATTGCAGACTTAGAGCATTGAGAAGCAGGAATAAGCTTCCTGCATACTTTTCCCCCAGCACCTTTACTAATGTGATCAGCATCCACAGTGTCACAATGGAGAGAAGGTGGAAATAGAACAAGACTTAAGTACAAAAATACACATCTCGGGGCAACCCCACCACAGACAGTTTCTCTCTCTTGACTAAACCATTTCCCAGCATCTGAAAACTGGAAGATTCCCACTTAGGGCATGTGCTCATACTCCGCTTCTTTTTCCTGCCAGAGATGCCAGCAGTCTACTAGGCAAAAGAAAAAAACTAGCATCTTCCAAACTATCCTGCTGTCAGTAAAGTTATAGCTAACACCACTCTTCAGCGTGGAACCAGATGCAAGATTGTGCTTCTGCTGGTTTTGCTTTATCATATATCTCAGAAGTACTGTGTAGTTTTAAACCTTAATTATCTGTATGAGGTATGACAATAGCATTTCTCCTACTTTCTATACAAAGAAAACAAAGCTCAAAAGAAATTAATTATCTGCTGAAGGTTACAAAACATCAAAAAGACATGGAATCCTAATTCTGTCTCATTTCTACTCCATGAGAACATAGCACTCAATAGGTTTTTCTGTACTTTGTGGCCAGAACTGGTTAGTTCCAAAATGTGGGAGCTCAGAAAACAATAAAATACATACTCACAGCTCACAGCAGTAAAATGAGCAGGGCAAGTTCTTAAAATGAGCCAGCTTGAATCCTCACTCACTAGTGAGATATAGTAGTAGTCTACTTTTTCAAGGAAGGATCATAAGTTCTAATATCGGCTTATCATTAGGAGAATTTTTTTTGTGGTATTTCTAGATGAAACACAAGCTAAAAATACAGGAATTCTTGGAAGATAACTTAGGCAATTATAGAAGATTAATTGAAAGCACATTCTAATAAGCATCCAAGGCATCAGTTCACCGCTTATAAAACAATACATTTTGCTTGAAACCAGATGAGGCACTGGATTTAAGCTTTTAGTAATGTACCGTTACAAGCACTGGATACAGAAACATGAACAAGTGATATAATCCTGCATGAGACAGGTTCCTTAACTTTTTCATCTCTTATTCTCCAATTCATGGCTACACATATCCCATGAGGCCTATGTCTTCAGGCTGACATTCAGAGTTGTGAAATATATTGGTCTAATAATCAGTAACTTTTAATAATAATATATTGGTCTAATAATCAATAACCCTTTTAATCTTCAATAATATTCTTTTAAAGTTAGTAGTATTTTCTAAGTGTTAGTTTCTATACAAGGCTTTCTTTCATGAGAGAGCTGATATGAACTTTTCACTTTATAGTAAAATTTAAATGTGAACCAATGCAAATTGAATCTAATATTTCTTTATGTTGTCATTTTATAGGTATACTCTGAATGGTGAGTCATCCAAATTCTCATGTATTTAAATAAGGAATGAAAGAAAAACATCATTCGATATATTTTTGTCAAATTACCTACATTACATTATTACTCCTCCACAATCAAAATCAGATTTTAAGTATGAATGATAACAAACAAGATTGCATTCCGAATCAGCAACAGAGATTTTAGTTGCTTGTTTAAAATGACATACCTAGCTATTCAGTAATCAGTTGATAATAACCCCTTTCATTTCTAAATCTACTTAGCCATCAGCCACTAGTGAGGAAAATGCTGGCAGTGGTTTTTACAACTACACATTAGTTTTACACTTCATGACAAGCTAATTCTAGAGAGTTGGAAAGACAGACAAGCATGTGTACTTAAGATCTTCTTTCTTCTGCATGAAGGAAGCACACATCTAACTGAGAAATGAAAAATAAAAGACTGCAGACATATACTTTTCACTTCACACACATGGCAGTGACAATTTATCCCAACTTCACCCCAGGAACTTCCATGAATATGTAAATCAACAAGAAATAAGAGACTGTGGCAAATATCAGAATTACTACGGTAAGATGGCAAATAAAGTGCCTATTTCTAGTAGATGCTACCTTTGGTAGATCTACCTTTGGTACATAATTGGATCAGAAAGATCTTTGTGGAAAAGTCAAATGACCTGTGTTGCATATATCGTCCCTCTGCATTGAATCTATCACAGGCGTTTAACCCTTTTTCTGAGCTGATCACATGGGTGGTTTACAGTGTCATTATTGTCCCTTTCTATTACCCGTCCATCGCATGTTAACAAAGCAGATGTCATTATCTCCTGATCTGACACACAGGCACATTTAACCACACTTGTACCTCCACACCTGTGGCACCCTTTAGAAGCTGGCAGAGGTAGCAGACTTCTAGACCAACGTATACAGCGTGCAGCCCTAATGCTGCCCCTGTTTGAGAAGCCGCATGCAACACAAAGGAAGCTAAAGGTCTGAGGAACTGCTTTTGTGGCCACCTGACATACCTCCTTCACACAGTTAGCATGCAATAGTATTGTCTTCACTGAACACGAAACCATCTGGTAATACAGGGTCAATACTGAAACTTTCAAATACACTAAGAGATAGTGCAGGTGGCTGGCTCATAATTAAGCATATTCATGAGAACGACAGACATAATTTGACAGTGCACCATGAACAGGGGAAATGGCATTAATGTAGCATACACTCTTCTACTCAGTGGTCGGAATAGGAACCCAGGATAAAAATATAAACATTTAGAAGTTCTGGTGTGAAGGAAAAATCTTTTTTCTAGCCCATTTTCCTTGAAACAGCTGGAATACATCTATGACATGATAGTATGGCAAACGATTCTCTTTATACACAAATACAGTACACGTAATTTTATACAGTAAGTGCCCCAATCACCTTCTAATTGTGACTAATATTAACGGCAAAACATGCATTGTTTTCTCTGTTGTGTGACACCTTAGCACGTTTGAACTCCTTAAGTTTGTTTTATGGTACAGCTTCTCCAGTTGCCCCTCGACTGGAGGAAAGATAAACCATTGTGTAAATTAGTGAATGTTTCAACTGCTCAATACCTGCTGTGAAAGTAGAAGCCCAGAGACTGTTTATTATGTTGCACAAAAGAATAAATGGGCAATGTTGTTTCATAGATCAGTCAGAATAAGATGTAGCAGCATGTTCTGGCTATCGCTGTGGCCTATTGCTACTGACAAATCACATTAATTCAGAGCTGTTACGTACAGTGGTGTTAGCTAAACTGGGGAATGAAAACAGGCCTTTATTGAACCTAGATGACAGGACAACATGGTCATATAAATCTACGTGAAAGAGAAAATGCCACCAATCAATGTTACTTGTCTAAAAAGAATATTTACCATTCTTTCTAATCTGACATGTGCAATCAACCTTAACCAAATGATGTAGAGTCAGATCAGTTTTGACGAATCATTCTCTAATGCATAAACCTGATAAATGAATCAGATTCTCTGTAACAACTGCTAAAAGAAACTTTGAACTTACATACATGTCAAAAGAGAACAGAATATTCTATCTTTCTACTACACTATTGTGTGCTAACTACTATTAATACATAAGTACAATATTAAATGAGAGGTAAGTACTGTAAAGTTGAGATTGTCTGTTTAATCTGTGACAAGACCCTTTTCCCAAAAGAACTTCCTGCCTTATTCCCAGTCAGGATACAGCCTTTAACTTTCCTCAGGTTAGGCTCATCCTCAGGACTTTTCCAGAAGCTTCACACAAGCCTGAGGAGTTACTAGTTACTAGTTACTGAGTAAAAGAAAGTGCTTTAACACCCACCAGTCTAAGACACCGTCTTTGTATGCCGTAAGTAACTAATAAATTTGGCCTCAATATCAGCTGCAACATTAAACTCCGATTCCTTTCTCAAGCTAGCATGAACAAGAACAGTACTTTACTCAGACTTTCCCAAAAGAAACAAAACACAAACTTCTATGTTATCCAGGTAACTCAAGTTTTGCATGTTTTAAATTAGAATGATATAAGAACAGACATAAATGATATAGGTAAGGTAATTTTTGTTTTTCTATGTATCAAGCCACCTTTTGTTTTTCTATGTATCAAGCCACCTTGCATGAAAGAGATTTCTTGCTGATTATCCTTCCTGTTCAACAACTATACATAATGTCTTTATACATTAAAGTACTTGAAAAGTACCTACATTAAGAGTATACGCTGTTGCCTTTGTTGGTTGAATATATTCAGCCTTTTTTTCATGCTGTATCACAATACCTAGAAAATTTCTCGAAGAATTCCCCCAAATTGATGAAGTTATTGGCCACCAGCATTCTCTGCTACACCATTCGATGTAAAAAGCAAATATAAGAAAATATGCTTGCTGATGAAGCGAATCTACAGCGTTATACTGTACTATGAAATACAGAGGAAACCAGCCGATCCTTGCTTCCGACACACTTGCAACAATGAAAGAAAATTCCAGTGGCGGAGGAAGAAGAGTTGGGAAAAAGCAGTAGAGGGGACAGTAAGCTGCTTCCAAGTTAATTCTCTTTTTCGTCTTTTCTAAGACTCCCACAAAAATGCATATACTTAGGACTTTGAGGTCTGCCTCAGATACAGAGATATATGATACCATCAACAAAAAGAGCAGACAAAGGAATACAAGCACAGGATAAAGAAGAAAATATGAAAATAAACATGATGTTGTGTAATGTGTATCACAGGTTAGTTAAGCTTGTGTTGTTTATTTCCTTTAAGCCACGCTTTATTTCCACACATGGTCCTGAGCCCGTGTTGCTTATTCCCTTTCTCTAGTCATGAAGATTAATCATTTATCAAGACTACATTTCCCCATGTTGCCTGCAGCATCCCCTGCTTTAATCACTACAGGTCACTTTGCATTTGGTTATGTCCTTCTGCTTCCTTCTCCTCTTCTAAATTTGGTCCTGTCAAATGAATTAAAGAACATGTGCATTTATGCCAGAACCATAACTGACATGGAAGAACACAAAGCAGCCATCAAATATTCAAGAAAGTGGAGGTTATGGGAGGTTGCTAAAGTGCCTGTAATCCCGGGCAAAGGAGAGGGGCCAGGACTAGATCACAGTTTCACTGGTCAAAGACGGGCTGCTGCTTTACTGTTGAGACATAAGCCAGCTCTGCAGGTCACTCAGGAGCCCTGAATCACAGTTTTACCACACAGCTCAAGGAAAATACGGAAGAGGTGACTGGTAAAAGACCACCAGAAATAAGCTGGTGTGACGAATTACAGAACTGCATATGACAGCAATTACATAAATCCGAAAACTGTCTAATTCTATCACCAGTGACCCAGGATTCAAAGCCCATTAAGCATAGGTTTTTTTCCAACTGAACTGAACTAATGGAAAATAATTGCTACTCTGAAAAAGGTCATATACAAAGTAATAAAAAAGCAAGTGCTATACAGTCGCTATTTATATGTTACCCTAATTTTAATTTATAAATTGCTGACATCTGTTATAAATCATGCAGTTGTCTTCCAAGGTTCCCATCACAGGCTTTCCTTTGTCTCTATCATGATTATGAAAATAAAAAATTAATGATAATAATTTACATGGAGTTTGTGGAGTGCTCAGGTTTTCGTCTTTAAGGGTGCTTTCATTAACAAAACTGGTAAAAGAGTAAAAAAAAGCATAAAGCCTGCAAAATCCAAAGATCTAAAAAGCAACAAGAGCCTGCAACAGTTCAAAATCTACAGCTCCCAGAAATTTTGGCCATAGAATAGCCACAGAGCTGACCTCATTTAAAAATTAAATAAAAGTTTTTAAACAGTTTAAGTTTAGAAAATAGGAAATATTCAAAGAGATATAAAGCATACACTGATATTTTAAGTATTAAAATTTGCATTTGCATGATAGGAAATGTAAGTTCTTATTTGTGACTCGGAATTGAAACAAATGAGAAGATGACAGTAGAAGAGCTGCTGCTTTTGAATTTGCAGAATGGTTTAGGGGTTGTTGTTATAAGCCTGAATTATGATGATCCTTATTTTTTGTCAGTAATCTACATGCACGTAAAAACGGTTTGCTGGACTTGGCATACATATGCATACAAAATCTAGAAATATTAATATAATGTATAACCAACTTAAGCTAGAAGTTTCTCAACAACCAAGCTGCTCCTTTACGTTCCTGATAGTCTATCAGTAGCACAATCGCATTGTAAACTAAGTTATATTTGTAAGAACAAATAATTTCATTGACTTGTAAATGGATCATGACATTCAGACCTTAAATTCCAATAGTTACTCTGAAAAAACAGAACATATTCATTAATAATATGTTATAAACATTAATTGCTCTTGTTGTACTAGATGGTGCAAACGCTCATGTCAGGTCTTCCTGGCTGGATCTCTGAGGTCAACTATAGAGACAGAATGGGAGAAAACTGACAGAAAAACAGTATGAGAGACCTGAAGTCAACAAAAGTTCATTTGCTTACTTGTCTCATCCAACTCATCAGTTGAAGCCTATATGAATCAGTATTATTCACAAAGGTGATAGGGCTTAGTGGAAAGATCCCTGTACTGGGGATTTTGAAACCTCAGCTCAATTTCTGGATTACGCACTTGTCACTGGAAGATCGTAAAAATCCTGCTCAACACCTCAGATTTGAATAACTAAATCCTCTGTTTGTAAAGCACTTTGATATTTATGGTTCAGAGGTGTTACAGTGGAAGAAGATACTATTATTTTTTCAGTATGCTCGGAAAGTGGGAAGGAAAGAAACATGAAAGTCAGGGCGTCTCTAGCTATTCGACTGCAGAGGACACTCACCAATTCATACAACCGTGTTGAAGCTAAATGTACGCGATAGTATGCTTCACTAATGCATGACTTCAGAAATGCTCACAAATCGATGTCGCGGAAGGCAAGTGCTTAACTGAAGACAAACAGGTGAGTTAGGATGATGTATTAGGTGCAGCTTCCCAGGCGCTGGCAGTGGGAGGCTGCAGGGGCGGCCCTGTGCCGGGCACAGCTGGTTCCAACTGACCCACCACAGGGCACAGCTGAGCCCCTCAGCCAAGATGGTGGTGCCTCTAGGAAAGCGTATTTTAGAAAGGGCAAAATGCTACCTGGCAGTGAGAGGAGGGAAGGGAAAAAGTGCGAGAAACAGCCCTGCAGATACCAAGGTGAGATATGAAGAAGAAGAAGGGGGGGTAGGAAGTGCTACAGTTGCCAGAGCAGAGACTCCCCTGCAGCTGGGGAGAGAACCACGGTGGATCAGGTATCCACCCTACAGCCCAGGGGGGACCCCATGTTGGAGCAGGTGGATATACCCTGAAGGAAGCTGTAGCCTGTGGAGGATTCCATGCTGAAGCAGGGGAAAAGTGTCATAAGGAAAAAGCAGCAGAGAAGAGCTGTTGTGGACTGGCCCCAACCCTCATTCCCCATCCCCCTGCCCCACTCAGAAGGGGAGAGGAGATGGGAATGGAGGAATGAAGCTGAGCCTGGGAGAAAGGTGAGGAGGCAGAAGGCAGTGTTTTAATTTGTTTCTTGCTACCCAAATCTATTTCAACTGGCAATAAATTAGATTAATTTTCCTCAAGTCAAGTCTGTTTTGCCTGTGATGGTAATTGGTACGTGATCTCCCTGTCTTTACCTTGACCCATGAGCTTTTCCATCTTACTTTGTCTGCCTGTCCTGTTGAGGAAGGGGGATGAGAGAGCAACTGGATAGATGTTTGGCAGCCAGAGCCAGCTTAAGTCAACCCACCACAGATGTATTTGGTATTTTGATTATTTAGGTCAGATCCAGGTACAAGTGAGCGTTCCCCGAATTAAGAATACAGTATCAAGACCTCGGTAAACAGCAGACAAAAACAGACAAGAAATATTGCACTATACATTTTTTCATTTAATTTTTGATGAATTCACAGTGTATTATTAGAGCAGAATGCAATCATTTTAAATTGTATCAGCACTAGCAGCGTGTAACCATGGTAATTAAAACAATATTATTTTTAAAAATAACAAAAGACTACTCAAGACACATAAAAAGGAAGTATCTGAGAAAGAACATCTTTCTCCTGATAACTATGTTTCTGTAAGTCTGCAAAATTATTAAAGACAGACATTTTTTACTCCTGCTAAATAGTTAGAAATGCTATAGAATAATGATTTTAATTAAGAATTAAATTAAACAGGGAGTTTGCACGGACAGAACTTTCAAGAAGCCTTAAAGCACATTACTGTTAGATCTCTGAGAGAATATTTTGACTAGGATTATCCTACTTCTTATTTATACAGATTTCACTACTTTAATGCATATTTACAAGTATTCTAATACAGAAGCAGTTCCCAAGTGGGGAAAAAAAGGCCCAAACAAAATAATAAAAAATCAGGCTTTTTAAGAGTTAAAGCAGAAGGTGCTCACATGACAGTTTAGAAGCATTTAAGTCCACTTCAGCCTTTCCACTAAACTCTGCATCTAATTCTACCACTAAGTATATAAATGAAGAAAGGTTGGAGGGACTGGTCCCTCATAACGCAGTCCTTGCTTATGACAGAAGAAAAAAACTCAGTAGGCAACAGCATGGAACCTCAAAAGTGGTCATTTATATTATAATGTTTAACATGGTACAAATGTATTCTTGATTTAACTTCACTGATCTGAGGCTTCTTCTAACACTGGCTTGTGACAGTAACAGAAAACACCACGTGTAACAATTGTTCAATATGGCCACATAACTATCCCTGGAGAAAATCTGGTTTAAATTATGAGCTAAAATGAGAAAAAAAAAAATTTTCTATGAGCCTAAGCGTAGTTGTTTTCTCTTTGAATTCATGAGTGAAATCAGCCACTTCATAGCCATACGTGTGGCTGTCACAGCAAATCTTGTGTAGCTCAGTACACAGTGAGGAAAGATTCAAATGTTCAGAAGACACGCATCCTTTGCCCTCCCCAGCATGCTGTAGCACAGCTATTCCCCACAGAGTCCTACAGTGCACAGGGGATCCCTGTAGTGGCTTTCCACCTACAGCAATGGGACCTTAAAAGCCTCCAGCCATACCTGAAGCCCATTAGTGAAATTAGGCTAGGAAAGGCAAATGCTGCCTCAACAGAACAGGAAGTTGGACGAAATACTACTGTAGGTAAAAGAGGTAAGACAGGTAAGTCTTTATGTGCTCTCAAGTTTCCCACCAAATAAGAAATCGTCACCAAAAGTCAAAATATGATACAGTTACTAACACCAGAAGAATGGGCCATATAAGGTTAACCTCCTGACATATTCAGGGAACTTAGCATCCTTCCTGCTTAGGATTCTAATTCCATCCTTGTTGCCTTGCTTCCTGACAGGTGTAGTAAAAGTCACTGGCTCACACAAATAGGAAAACACACTTTTGGTTTTCTTCATTTACCTCCATTGCCCTTGGTAAAATGCAGCAAGAAGTGGAGAGCAGAACAAAGGCACCAGCTATTCTCAGCTGCAGCTGGGAAGCACAGGGGACCCACCACAGACAGACATGCATCAGGCTAATGAGGGAGCTCTAGGATGCTGGAAACTTGGTTATTCCTAGGGCCATGCAGAGGTGCTTAGTGAAAGCTTCAAGTTAACCAGAGTCTCCAATAAGAAGGAGAAGTGCCAAATGTCTCATCATAAAGCCTATTCTTACTCGTAGTTGATAGTTTAATTTAGAAGATTCAGGGCATATGAAAAAACAGTTGAATGAAGACAAAGGCTGTTTATCTGAATTAGGCTTTGGCTCAGAATGCCATCTGTTACTAGAGGGAAGCATTATATGTCAATGCTACAGGTGAAAGACCAAAACAGGTAGTGTTTATGCTTGCTGTGCAATGCCATGGTACATATCTGTAAGAAGGCTTTAAAAAGACCTAAAAAAAAAGAGAAAAGCTTAAAAAGCTGAAACTATGATTATGCAGTTTCTGCCTTCTGGCAGAGGGAAGTCTAAAGCATGATTATGGCATCTATTTTTACAGGTTTATGTCAAATCACGTAGCCAAATTTTCTCTAGATAAATTTGCAGTAGCAAGTTTAAAATGACATAGAAGAAGTTAGTTACAAATGTCAGAACAAACCCTAGGAGGTTTCTGGCAGCTTCATAGCATTAATCATGATCCACATATAAAAGTACTCCCCATGAATTCACATAAAATTAGGCAATAATTCCATCTACGGTTTCAAATGACATGAACAATGACTCAAGATTTAATCCTGTTGTTTATGATGTTGCTAGAATTTCTTGATAAAAGTAAAGCCTAATGTTTGTAACTATAGACACTTTATTCTTTACAGTATGTTCAGCAGACCATAGGATTACCTACCTGGCTGTTTGTTGTTGAAGCAATTTTACTGTCAGTACAACTGAAAAGCCATTTAAAACTACAATAAATAAACCCATTTGCTTCAGCAGAATCTGCAACTAATTTCAAATTTTAAAAATAGAAAAAGTTATATCCTGATCTTAATGTAGAGCTATCTCTTAAGTCAAGAGGGAAACATATGGACAACAAAATGAACACAGTAATAGTATGGAGACCAAAGAAATAGGTGCATGAAGGCTATCCTACATATACATGAAAATACTTTATTCTTGCCTAAGGCACTGTCTGAAATGTCCTGGAAGAAAATTCCTAATAGCTTGTTTGAACTTTCTCCATTTACTTTAAAGAAGAATGAAGGAGAGCACCTGAAACATTCTGAAGGCAATCTACCAAAGACACTAATATAGAGCTCCCCGTATAACACCCAGTAAAAATTACAAAGATCACTGTACATAAAAAAAAGTCATTATGAAAACATAATTAACAGTTAGAAAAATGCCAGGCAGTATTACAGACATTAGTAAAAATCCTGTGTTCCTTTTTTAGTTACAAAAATTAAACAATTTTATTGTTTATCAATAATCCTACAGAATTGCACAGATAATGCTGGTATCAATCTTTGTGCTCTTGTGGTTATCTCCTGTATGCCTTTTGTATTACATTTATATTGTATTACATTGGTAGGTATAGCAGTTTGTCTTACCAAGATAGAAATTCAGCATTGATCTGCAGATACCTCACTCCTATGTAAATATATTTTTATATGCATTTAAGTCTGGCAGTCCATATGGCAACACTAATGATTACTGTTTCAATTTAAAATATCCAAAATTTAAGTAAGGCAATGCCAATGCATTTATTTTTATCTTGGACTCTATAGCTAAGTAATATAAAAAAGCCATATTTAAAAATTTAATATCATTGGCTTCTTTCTTGAAAATAGACAAAATAGCTCATAAATAACTTTCTCTTTAGTTGAAAAAGAACTGTATCATTATAAAAATTATGGAAAGAAAGTAAAGAAAAATCACACACTGCATGAAGATGCAAACTGAAGAAGAGCAAAGAGGAAGTACTATCAGGACTTAAGTTGACACAGTAAAACTCACTTTTTGTTAGAAGCACAATTTCACTAAATATTCAGGTTCTTGTCTCCCATTAAGTTTACACCTGCGATCTCCAGCTCATACGAGATGTTTATTGATAAGCACATGCCACAGCTAATCTGCAGGACTGTCCTACTGAGGCATTGCAGATGGCAGATCACAGCCAGCTTGGTGGTCCTGCTCAGCACAGCTGGAATGGCAGGAAGAGACATTCCCAAACGCTAGGGAGGAAAGAGAGGCTTACGCTATATTGGGCATTTACAGGTGAGCAGCCTTGCTATTTAGCAGAATTTAAACAGAAGCAAAACAAGGCTGAATTTTAAGGAATGGAAGCTGCCAGCCAGGGGAGGAAAAAAAAGAGAAATGTATTCTTTATGGGACTTGTATGAAGCAACCATTAAAAAGGAGAAGAAAATGGAAAGAAAACAATCTTTAGTTAGTAACTTTACTTAGCAACTATTCCAGTCAGATAAGTATATGGATAGCACAATCCATACATTTGTTAGGCTGTGAAAAGTCACTGCTTTTCAGTTTGAGTTTGTTTTTGTATAAAAGCATTTTTTCAGTACTGTTGTGGAAATAGAAAACTTAAGTTTTATAATATAATAGCTGAGGTTGAAGAAGAGCAGAAGTCTTTTATATAAATGAAACATTTATGGCTTGAGGCATATGGCAAAATAAAGCTGGTAATTTTTAAGGTTTCCTTTCCTTTTGCGACTGACTACTTTCTAAAATATGTTTCTTTCACTTGCATCCAAAATAAAAACAACTTAATCAGATGGCAAATGGCTCACCTTGTGACCACAGGCTAACCTCTCAATCTTGCATTATATTAAAACATTGCCTATAGTAAAACACACTCTGTCATTTTGGTTCCGGCAACCTGGTACCTAATGTACACATCCAGGGGTAGAACTCGGCCATGTGAGTGCAAAATAAATCAATCAATCCTTTTGACAAAAGACAAATTACAAAGTTACAAAGCTAACCCAAGCATATTGCCTAGGGTATTTGCAAATTGCTTGCAAAACTGTTCACCTACTTGTAAAGTAAGAAGACAAAGAACTAGAGGCAATTGTATCTACAGCAGTACAGCAGACCTGAGGTCCTTGAATCTTCAAGAAAAGCAGTACATTTGAAATATTTTTCAATTCATTTAACTTTTTAGTTAAGTGCATATTAGCACTTAATGGTTTCCTCTTATTCTACATGATTTTTTTTTAATCTTTCATACCAATTTCTAGCATGATAAGACACAGTCAGCATCCACTTTCACTAAATACTTGATGATTACCTAGCTCTCACACGGTGAAAAGTTTCTATGATTTTTATTGAAGGTTTTGGATGTTTTGTAAAATCCTAAAAGTACACCAAGAAGTGTTTATGCCTTAAAACTTAGCTTTGTATACACTGTGATACAGAACAGCTAGTTTGCATTGTATCTGAGAAATGCTTCCATTCAAAATAATGCATGAGTGTTTAATGTGTGGCAACCAAAGGCCTGAGCACACAGCTTTGTTTTTATCCATTCATTTCAATATCTTCAGGAGTAATACAAGTTTTCTGTGCTATTATGCATCATTGGTTTATTTTATTAACAAAAGCTATGAAGGTGTTGCCTATCAAATTAAAGCATTTACTATAGTGCCTATCTCTAGGAACAGTGAGGAGCCTCTATGAATCTACCTTCCCTTTACTTAAGAAATAATGTAGGCAGTTGATTTGGTTTGTAAATTCAATCTGGACACATCTCTACCTGGGAAAATACTCTCTCCAGTCCTCACAAGCTTTGTTGTCTTTGCTTCTTCAGCAACATAGCCCTGCAAGTTTGTGACTCCTAGCAAATGGATTCATAGTAGTTTGGTGCTAATGATTCCTGTCCTGTATATGCTCTCATGTAATGTTTTGATAAACTCTTCAGGAAACCACTGTAACCTTAGGGTTTGGAAAGGGTGCAGCACACACCTCAAAAGTCCATATGATGACTAGATTGTTGTAATTGTCAAGCTATAAGTCTATCCTACCAGACTGATGACAAATTTAGCCTTGCAATCTGTCATGACATTTTCCTAGAGCAATTCAATTTCTGTGAACAAGCCAGTTTTGCTTGGTCATTTTCCTGAAGGCTAGAAACTTCCTTTACCAAAGACAGGCACATTTGTTCAGTTCTTAATATCCACTCTGAGATGAATATCAGATATATCCACACTTATCTACATGGTAAAAGATTTAATCTACCTGGATCATATGGCTTCCACATGTGATAAAAGACATTAGGTTTACAGATCACCCTACAGGAAAATGAAACAGTAACGAACTAAGAATGTTGAAACCTGAGATTTCATGATGAGTATCAAGGTTCTCCAGGGAGTCTAAGACCCTAACTGGAGTACTGAAAGGGCATTATCACTGCTTGAAGCTAATTGCATAAAGCCATAATAATTGAATGCAGTATTCATTCCCTGTGTGCAATCTTTGCTTTGCTTTGCAGACAGACAGATATATTAGAAAAATACCATTTCTGGATTCACTGATTTCTGTTTCTAGAAGGCATGGAAATAGGAATATGTTCCCTCTTTTCACTTCATTGTAAAGGTTCTCTCAGCAGTCTCCTCATTAGCTAATGATACCTAGACATATAAGGTGAGAATTGCTTAAAAGCCCCATGGCTTTGTTTTTAGATACTTAAGGTACTAATATGCAATAAGGTGAATTAGGTGCCTAATTGGAGGCCTGTACCAAAGACAGGGCTTCTTTAGCAAAAGTTTCTCACTTATTAGCAGTTTTGATAAGGAAAGCAGCTCTGCACATATTCAATATTTTGCTTTGCTTTTGTAAGAAGAATTGTGCTAAAATATCCAGACTTAATGGTTTACTCACTATAAAATTATAATTAGAATTAAAGGTCACGTATGTCTGCTGCAAAGCACTGCAAGTGTACAGACATGTCAGATTTAAGCTGAGAGCATGTTACTGACATCTTCTAACTGTTCCTAGAGAAACAGCATGGTGTCATACTGTTGATATTTCCCACAATTTGTAGATGAGAGTTGTAGCAGTTGCATTTGGTGATACTGGGGGAGCTGGTAGTGTTGGAGTGGCTAGGGTACCTCCTGTTATCACAAGAGGAGAGAGGAAGTGAGACCTGTCAAGTGTTGGAAAGATAGCTCCAAAGATGAGGAACTCTAAGTGTAACATGAGCAGTTGATCTAAAATGACCACTGTTACCTGGTGCCAGATTTGAACTCTCTGCACTGCTAAAGCTGCAAAGCTTGGAAAGACCCTTTTCCAAAATGATGCCATTATTTTTATATTAGCATAACTATAAACAGTATTTTTTCAGCAGCCATTGTGCTTTCAGCACATTATCAAAAGTGTTTCCTAAGCTTAGGAAATATAACTTAATAGCAAAGACATGTTCTAGTCAGCCTCTTCCTTTCTGTTAAAAAGCCTCCTGGTAGATAGGTAAAATTGAACTTATACAGGAAAACAGACTGCAGAAACAGAGCTTTCTGATACACTGGAGAAAATCTTCCTGTTTCTCAATTCAATATGGCACTTGTTTCACCTTAGATTATAAACCACATTTTTAGAAGAACTTTTATTTTTCTGTTAGTGCTTGTGGATCTGATGAAGAAAAGTGTTTACATTTATACTCCCTGTGTTCTCTTTCTTTGTCCCTCAATGTTTTTTTAATCCTACAGTATCTGCATAAGAGTTTGCATGCCCACATAGCTCTGATACTGCTAGGAAAACTGGAGCACACTGCACTGCTCTCCTTATGCCATAATTAAACAAAGTCAGTTCTCAGAACACCATGCAGAAAAGACTGACTGAGGTAGCGAACATCTATTTTGTATTATGAATTGTAGCTTGAAAGAAAAGAGAGGAAGAAGGGATTAGAGATAAAAGCAAGAATAGCTGAACATACTATTGAAGGACTCAAGCTCACAAGCAAGAACCAATGTTTCTAACTTTTTCATTAGTTCCTCACATACTGTATTTGACAGAATTACTGCTATGCTTGCTGACACAATCCATTGGTCTCCAGACATCATGACAGTAATGTCCCTGTCAAACCCAATGCCTGTTTTTCATTTCCAGACATTGATTCTCCAGCTTATAGTCAATGTATTTCACAAGAATAAACTGTTATCATTACCAGAAAAATATTGATTAGACTGAAAATCCTACCTGTAAATTTATAGCCTTAATTTCCAGTAGGTTTCATCAGTTACCTTCAAGCAGATGAAGAGGTAAGGGAGTCATTAACATGTGTCAAGCAAAATGTTAGCTAGTCTTTCATGTATTTATTAAAGTTTAACAAAAACAATGAATAAATAATTACTTCTATATAATTGGAGAGAAAAAAAAAATGAACAAGCACCTCTTTAGGGTCAGACAATAGAAACGCAGAATTAAAAGCCACAGACCTTATAGCTAAGTAATAACATGGGCAGAAGTCTACAAGGAAAGAGCATAACTCTTCTAGTTGCAGAGCAAGAAAGAGGGCAAAGCTCCCCCACATCAACCCCCTCTACATCCCTGTACGTTCAGTCTATTATCAAGGCCAGTTCTTCTCTGTCCCTGTGGTATTATCAAAACCCAATTTGACTTCAGTCCCTGGGTTTCTGAAAGACTCCATGCTCAAGTTATCCTGGATAAATGAAGTCCTCTCTGGCCTCTACACTTCTCATATTCCACCTGAAATAGCAAAACCACCTTCTGCCGTGTGTAGCTTTACCTCAGTATGTGTTCTTTTTAGTTTGCCATGAATTGTTTTATTATATTTAACCTCCTCATCATGGGGAGATATTAATTTCCCCTACTTATTTCCACAATCAAGATCCTTCTAATTCCCTTATCATTCCATAAGCTTGTACTAATTATTTTCTTCCTCTTGATTTCTCACCCTTGACTGTTCTTTGTGTGGATCAATGTTCTCTCTCCTCTGTGTCTTTCTGCCACCATTTTCATGTTCTGCCCCCAGCTATTTTTCCTGTTATTTTTCAGACATGATGATAGCTACTGTAGAAACACTTCACAACACCTTCTTGTAAAAGGTATTGCAACGATCATTGTGCTTTATCATTTCAGCAGGTACCTTATTTTATATGTGCAAGTCAAAAACTTGGACCTGTAACCTTATTATCACTGAAAAGCAGGGCTAGAATCAGTTCTTAAAATGCAGAGTGCTTTACCAAAGTAGCCTATGAATAGAAGCTCTTCTGAGCCTTAAACACACATGAGCACACATTCTACCACATGGTGCACCTCTGAGAAAAACACCTCTGGGAGATCAAGGGTAATCTTGTTTTCTCACTACCCTTAAAAAATAATTTTTTGCTCCTTCAGTTACAGATCATCACCATCAGCCCATTGTACATATGAAGAACAAATGCGGCAGGAGCAAAAAGCACACTGTTTTTCTAGAAATTACACTTTTCTGACTTAATTGACTCAAAATGTGACTAAACTAAGGATCAGAGGTTTGACTTCTTTTTCACACAAACCTCTGTTTTTGCTAATTGTAGCTGAACAAAGAAATGCTCGTGAATATATATATTAGTTGTCTGAACATTGTCAGTTGTAAACATGGGCAAGTGGAATTATAAGTGGAAATTTATAACGACCTGTGAGGTTCATATATTCCAGAAGAATCTGAAGTCTCAATGCCTCATATATGCCAACGTTACAAGGGCTCCATTTACTTACAGGAATAGATTTCTGATAATACAATCCCAGAAACCTCTTTAACTGTCTTCTCACTGTAACATGTAATTCCTCTATTTCTTCTTGAGTATTCTTTAAGTAATTATTTTACTTATTGAAAAGACAAAACCACTTATCTGTTTCATATTGAAAATATAAATCTAAAATAAATTTCTCCAATTTCTTTAACAAACTTGTGTTGTTTTCAGCTGTACTGATAATGCTACAGCTAGGAATGAAAATCCTATATATTCACACTTCACTTTTCATTTTCTAAATACAATAACTCACCTTTCATTCTTTTACCACATATTATGACTCAAAAATGTGAAAGAGAAAAAAGAACTATAAGAAAAAATTATAAACCTTGGCTATTCATTTTTGTCTAGCTCTACAATATCCTGGACCTCTTTTATATGGACAGACTCAAAATTATCTGGAAATCAACAGGTAATAGTCAGATGAGATTTACGTGCTGAATCAGCAAACAGCATAAAATTCAGGATGGTACTATACAGGTTCTTAACGAAACATACATACACATTTTTCAAATTATACGCAAGTCATTTACACTGCTAATGCTGATACCCATTTCAGTGAGAGAAAAATGCACAGTGTTTGCTATGCCTGACAGAGTTGTGCCTAAAACCAGAGAGGCTGGTGTGTTGGGTTTGGCAGGGGAGGAAATGAAGATTGGACTGGATGACCTCACAAAACCCTGTGATGATTCTTTGATTTTATGATTTAGCAATATCGCATGTGAAAAAAGCAACACTGCTGGGACTACTTAGGACGCAATCAGAATGCCACGTTCAGGAAGGGAATAACCTTTTCTTTGTGTCTACAGACAAAAAATAACAGGTTTGTACTGCAGCAAAGAAGAATGAGCTTAGAGAGTTAGAAAAACTTCTAACAGCATGAACTACTGGAATAGGTGGGATGATGAAATTACAAAATTTAATTCCTTTGAGATCCTTCAGAAAGCTAGACAAAGAGACATCACAAACAACAGAAATATAGTTGACATGCTATATAGCATATCTTGGGACAGAGAGGGAACAGAAGGGCTCTAGAGAGTCTTTTCATTCTGGGACCCTGTGAAAAGCAAACCGTGGTGACAAACAGAAATGGAAAAAAAATATTAAACAATTTAGGGGATTTTTTTTGGTCATAGCTTTTACTAAGAAATATTCAAATTTAAGTAAGTATTGCAACATTGTTTTGAAACATAGCTCTCAGTTACTAATGTGGTTTGCTTTGGGTGAGCCCCTAGGAAACTCGATCCGACATTGTTTTGTTGAAGAAAGTTTTTTAGTAGAAAACATGAGAAATTCAAAAAAGAAAAGAGACATAGCTGTGTTCTTTCTAAGCAGTTTGCATTAATTTTTCCCTCCCATGCTTACCTCTTGAAATGCAGTTCTATGTATGGACTAAGTATTGAGAGCTTCCAAAAATGTACACAAAAGAAAAATGTAGCTTGCCCATTGGCAATACTTGACATCAGCATTAGAAAGAACATGCTATGGACTCCTTGGAGACCACAGTATGTGATGAGAAAACTGGGAGCTGCAGGCTGACAGGTGGAATGCAGCAGTCTCTTGTATTTTTTGTGACTGCAGCTTTAGAATTCTACCTATACTACCGTGCTCTAGAAATTAAGTTTTAGCTATTAAAAAAAAACAACAACCAAACACAAAAAATCTGAAAACATCTTGCATTTGAAGTTTTGAAAACCATCATGATAACAATAGCCAGTATACTACATATTCTTCTTTAATCTGACGGTAATTTAAAACAATAGCTTCAGGAGACTTAAAATCCAACTCTGATGTCAATAAATCCTCAATTCTAAAGCCTGTCTACACATGAACATCATTACCTCCTTGCTCCTGCTGACTTGGTTATTCTTCACCCTTCTTCCCAAGCTGAGGTTGGTGGCCACTTTGATGTCAAAATTTGGGATGTAATCATTCTAGGAGCTTGAGTGTGTGCAGGAGAATGCACACAGAGGTGCATGAACTTGAGTGACCATTTACAAATTAGTACTTCTCTTGCTCAAAGGAGGTAGTTCATCTAGATATTAAAAGGCATCCTAGGCTCCTCAAGTAGGTATTTTCTTAATCTTCTAAAGAAGTTTAAATATAATGATGCTATGCCAATAAAAGTTTCATTTCTTTTCATAAGTAGGTCAAAGTAGCAGATGTCTAGTTTAGCCTAGAGGAAAAGATGTTTAATGGTGTGTGACAAATAAGAAGAAATAAAAAGAAAACCGAGCAACATTTTTTCACTGTTACCTGCTTTAAAAATTTTGCTTTAGTCTGTGATTTAGGCTGTACATCCCTACATACATTGCATTAGAATAACAGTAATAATTTCTCATTCAAGACTGGGTATTAAAAATCACCACAGTGACCTTTAATATACTTAACAGTTAGCTCTCAGTTTTATTAAAGTCTTGACCCACTACTCATCTCTTGAATAGCTGCATACCAAAAGTGAAGGAGAATAAGAGATAAATACAAGGAATCAATTGTATCATTCCTTTCAAGCCCTCCACACACATACACTGACAAATCCAGTTGACGCACATGACTGGTTTAAAATGCAACACTGGTTTCCCAGAGAGGATAATGGACTAGTGTATAAACAGAAACAACAACAAACCAACCAACCAATAACCAATCAAAACACCAAAAAAACCCCAAACAAACAAAAAAGGCAACAAGGCAATCCAAGTAATATAAACCTCTTTTTGGGAGGGGGGGGGAATAATCTTTTGATAGGGAATGAACACTTAATATATAGTTTTTAACAGCAGCCTACTAACAAAAACATGTCACTTTAAATATATTAAAAATAATAACATGTTATATCATTAAATGATTAACAAAGCAGACAATACTCCCTCAGTAGTGCCTAACCTAACACCAATAATAATAATAACTTATATTACCAGTGGGCCAAGCATATATAATTATTCAATATTCCATTGACCTAGGAGCTAAATACACGCAAAATTAAATGACAGCACCTGTTTACAATCTCAGTAAAATGGAAGATCAAATGAGAAACTGCAGAACAGATTCAGATTCAGAGATAGCAGAGAACAAGTGAAAAATCAGATAGTATTACTTACATATACAACATATACCCTACGCCAGGGAGGAAAAATCCTACAGTCTATATTTTAAAACTCTGAAGAAATGTATCTCTACATATCTCTGACAAATCTCTTGGATAACTGTATCTTATCTGGAACTCACTTCTTTTCACATAATGGATAAAGGATATTACAGATTTAGATATGAAGAGATTCTGATCATCTTGATTTCATTCTGGATAGTCCATTAAAAATACTTAGTATTATAAAGAATACAGTTTAAAAATATTTCTCACATATTTTTTTTAAATAAAAATTCCCTAGTATGGCTGATTGGGTTCTTTAATTTGCTTTGATCCAAAAAAAATTCACTACAGTACTTATGCAGGGCTCTTGCATATGCTGTGATCTCAGAACAACACAAGAGAATAGGACAATTGCCCAGGCCTGGAAGGGACAATGCTCAGCACCAAATGCTGTCCTCCACAGTCTGTGTGTACGCTACATTCCTACTTTTCATTTTTCATGGGGTATAGCATTTAACAAACCTAAATGTGTTTCTCATATTTTAACCAAAAGTCATGGACACAGAAACAAAATTTTTCTTTCTCTGCGCAAATCTTGGCATGTTTTTACATTTCACAAAAATTCATATTCTAAACTCTAGAAGTCCCTTTGGAAAGCAATATGGAAAAGGGGAGATCTTAATTTAGGATGCTGCAGAAGCAGCTTTAAGAAATAAGTTTACTCTCTTTACTGTTAAGAATGAAATAAGGAAAACAGTAGCAGGATTTGTGAACAACCCTATGTTATTTTGTCAAGCATGTGCTGCGAATGTTGTGTAAGGCATTCTTTCAAAGCAGTTATTGGGGTCAGTGTAGAAAGAACTGTACACATTGTACTTGTTATTACATACACATTTTATGCCCTTTCATACTGTGATTTAGTCTGCAGTGGATGCTCTAAACAACATGTGTAATTGTAGATTTATTGAAAGGAGACAATTTCAGCAGTTCAGTGAGCTTATCAGAATGAGTTCTGCAGATGAAACTGCACAACATTCTTAGAAATGAAATGTGAAGGACAGAGATGAGCAAAAGCCTTTTTTTTTTTTTATCAAGGCTCTGGCTGGCTAACAGAGCATGCAAGTGGATATTTGTAATTGACAATTTTTCTCTGGATTCATAGCAATACATTACTGGGATGCAACATAAATGCTCAACAGTCTCAGGGAATGGTGTATATTTTCCACAGTAGAAGGTTTTTTTGACAAGATCTACAGACTTGCCTGACTGTAGACTCACACTCCTCATACATAAAAAGAGTTCCTCACTCATAACCCACAAGCAAGGAATGGGTTCCCTTCTGTCAAGCCCTCTCCTTTATTATTGCCTACTTTGATATCAACTTTTCACATTTCACTTAGCAGTAAACAACTAAGGCATAATGTACTCGTAAGAGGCAATTATCCTCACAGTTCTAATTGCTATGTAATACTTCTGCACTTTAGAGTAACAGAATACAAATGTTTGCCTTCTGCAGAAGCAATATGAGGATGAAGATGCTACTGCACTAGTCTATCAAAATTTCACCCACGCAAGTAAACAGCAAAATCTGAAAATATAAATGCATGAACAACAAATTTATCCACACAATTTTTTTGTGCATGACTCAATACAGTGCTTTTGCAAGCAGCTAGTTGCCTAAACAAAAGTTCCTACCTCTACCTGAAATGTTCTAGCATATCTGACTGATCTGTACAAGAATTTCAAATAAGACAGACTATGTGAGACCCCCTGTCCACCTGCACTGGCAAAGATAGACCAGGAGGGACACTACAAGGATCTCCAATGATATTCACTAGCTGCTTGTCTTTAGGGAACTGTACTGAGCCTTGTAACTTATAGCAAACAAAGTAAAGATTATTAGTTAGTACTTTTTAAATGAAGTTTTATCATACACAGGGCCCAGACTATCAAAATCTTGCATGAAAAGAACTAAAAGTAACAAGAAAAATATTAAATTATATGTTTGACTGCCCCAGACTGCTATTTCTACTGCAAAACAATATAATATCTTTTCTTCTTTAATATTACATGTATAATGGGAATAAAAAATAGGAAGTTATTATACCAACTGCATACACCAACCTAACATGTTGTCAGTTGGATAACATTAGTTTTACTGAGCAAATATATCTGTGGTCTAGCTTGACTAAGTGGACTGAAAGGAGCAGACAAAATGAAGCAAGAGAATCAGGGAAGTAACTCAGACAAAGTAACAAGATCACCCAGGTTTATTCCTTTGCTCATGATCGTATTCTGTATGCACTACTGCTTGCTTTCTTTCTTCCATTCTTCATTAAGTCATGAAGGTAAATTAAGAAAACTAAATACACAATGATGGAAAAGAATCCATTTAAGTGCTAGTTTTGCTTCAGCCAAGTACAATATTGCATGTCTGTAGCTAGAAAAAATTCAAGGTGTGAATGTGAAATGAAAGCACATGAGTGGAGGCACACACTAACAAAAGTTAGCTTTATATTTCAAATGTAGCAGCAAATTAAGACAAGTGAAAGACTAAGAAGTACACAAATTATATGGCTCTTTCTCAGTCTTCTGTGCAATTAAAAACTGCATTTTACACTGATATCTTCAATATTAAGCTTCATAAGCAACAAAGAATTTTGATTCCAATCACAATACGCAGTTCCACGCTGCTGGAAGAAATGCATTAGGGAACATGCATATTGCCCTTGGCAGGTTATTAATGTGCTTGCCTGCTTGAAAAGTAGTGCTAGAATGAATTATCAAAACATACCTTGCTGCTCTAGCTGTGGGTTTTTTCATTATTCTTTTAGCCATTTCCAACAGCATTTAAAAAGAACCAATTGCCTCTTTATTTTGCTTTTTGGATGCTGATGTTGACATGCGATGAGGGAATAGGACAAAAGTCTGCTCTCAGCGAGCTGCTCTAGTTGAATGTGCAGGATGCAGAGATGCTCCACCTTTGGACCATGTGTCTGGATAACACAAGCTGAGTCTCAAGCTCCACAAACTGAATTTGAGAGCAGCATCTGCTTTCAGAGCTATAAACCTTCACATAGGAAAAACTAATGTCTGCATTCAAATTTTGCAACATAAAGCCACGGATAAGTGCATTAGCGGTTTTGTACAGTGGAACATTCAGACAAGGTTCTCCTTGTTTTTGTTAAGGGTAACACCCATTTCCAAAGAAAGGAGTGAAGCTATGAAAAGAAACAGAAGATATTTCTGTTACTATTACTCCATGGAAAAGTCATCCATTCACTTTGGAAAGGAAAACCATGTGCTTTCTTAAGTGTTTCCTAAAAGGATAGTTAAAAAAAAATATATTTTTTTCTTAACACATTCACAGTGCAGTATGAGGAGGATTTTCTTTTTCTTTACAGATCTGTGCTAAAAACAATATATACAGAAAAAAGAAGAGGGTTTTTTTCCTCAAAAAATTTATTTTAAGCTTAACAATGAAACATTTCATCACCTTTGTTCCTCACCCATTAATTTTCCTGTAGTGTGTCAGCAGCTGTTTATTGATTTTTTTGACATCTATTTTGCATTGCACAGGACTTCACTGTCAACCTCCTACTGTACACATCTCACAGTCTGCAATTTTCATTATATGTAGGAGAACGATCTGATATTGGTAGTTAACATGGCAGCAATATTAGCACCTCGCTAAATTGGTGAAGACTTCTTATGTAATGTGCCTCTGCTAATTTTCCACATATCCAAATCATCAGGCTGAAAACTATTCACCTACATTTTACAGTTCATCTCCATACCAAAATACTTGCTTATCCTCTGAGGCGGCCTATCAGGGCATATGCTATCTAAAAATTTTGCAATCTGCATAACCAGGCATGGATGGTCGATAATTTTGCAAAAATATTCCAGAACAGTACTGAAATCCTGTCTCTTTTCTGAACATTAAAAAGATATCTGACAGCATTAAAAATTAAAATGCTTTATTTTCTTACATAATTTGCATTGTACTTGAGTTAGTATTATAGAGGTTCATCCAAGTACAGATTTTAGTTTGTTAATATGCCCCAGAGTCACAGCATGCCCCTATTAGCTTAGAAGGTATAAAAATTAAAATGCTTTTGGGCATTAACTGACTTGCCCCTTCAAGTTAACTACTGTAGTTTGTGTATGCAGGACATAATGGTTACAGAAATCAGTTTTCTTTTAGTTTTGTACTCTTCTTGGTTTCTTAACGAAGTACCACACAACTAGAGGTAAATCTGACTACCTGATGGAAGAGGTATTGAACAGACACACAGTTAAATAGTACCTGTCTGGTTCTATGGTACATCACAAAGTCTGGCAATCCAAAAACTTCTGCTCGGACCTCAAGAGCAGAAGCTATAATCCTGATCCATCAGACTTCCTGCCACCATTTAGAGCCTGCTGCTCAGGAGGAGAGAGATTTGCCAAAGCTCTTTTTTTTAACCAAAGAAGCCATTTTTGATAATGGAAAATGTGAATATGGCTCTTCCTCAGGACAACAAGCTTTTAAAGCTTTAAATATCCATAGGGACTTCTTCCTTCTTTGCAGGAGTAAATTCAAACTGATGAGTAGGATTTCACAGGTCACATAAGACCACGTAAAACCCTAGATTTTGTTCTACATTATACCAGGTTTAAAGGAATTATAATTCAGAATAGATAGGCTATACCCAAGTGTCCACAGACATAATGTTCCAACCAAACCACCTCAGACTAAGGTTGTGGAAACTATCCTGGGTTAGATTTTCTTCTCACCATGGCTTTCTGAGAAGGCAAGAAGCATGCCCATGAGCAACTGGAAAAGACTGGAGCAGCTATGCTTGTGACTACTGAGAAGAAAAAAGACTCTCAATAAACAGAGGACTGCTAAGACTGCTAAGACTTTATCTTCACCAGTTCAGATAAAACACTCTAGCCCTTTATTCAAATTTGCTTGAGAATGGTTTATTTATCCTAAACCAGTTCCTGGTTAACATTATCTGAAAATTACAAGAGTGCAGGCAGATTTTTCTCAGGTTACACCAGGTTCATATACAAAACTGCAATAAGAGCATCTTCTAAGACACTTATGTTAAACATTATGCTAGGTGAACAAAGCTTCACGGCATCTAGACATTGTCTGATTCGTATTTGGCCAACTTGCAGCTCATGCCTCAAAAATCAATTTAAGGCCAGAACTCCAACTAAACCAGGACAACCTTACAGGCATATCGTAAGTGTCAGTCTGCATGGCTGTAAGCAGCTAAAGTGAAGATACAATCAAGTAGCTATTGTTCAGACCAGTGGTAAGATGAGATAGCCAACACAGAACAAAAACTCTCTAGGTGATACAAAACATTTGCATAAATTAGGCCACTGCAAAGTTGAAATGGGAATGTGCAATATGAGTGTAACGAAGAAAAGACAAGACTGTGGAGAACAGGCTCAGGAGGCAATGCCAGTTCAGCCTGAGGGCTCCAATTTACGCCCTCATGCAAACACGGTCATGTGGCTTCCAGACACCAGCTAGCTCACTGGCAGCCAGCACAGGACTCTGCATTTGTGTTAAATCGGATAATCTACCAACGGATAACTGTGGGCTGCATGTGGCTCAGTTTCCTAGCAATGCACTTTGTGATGGTAGAACACTGTAATTGGAATTGCTGTTGCTAGAAAAATATTAGCTGATAAATAAGCAATCCAAGGAAGTAAATGCAAAATAAATATTTAGTATTGTGGGCTTCACCTGGAATTTCTTCCTAGTCTATATGTCACCTAGCATCATACATTTCCTTCAATGTATATAATACAGATACTAATTTCATGTGATCTAGCTATAATATATAGCTGTAAGTATGATATTAGGTAATAACATAGCTAAAATATAACATTATAACATATATAATATTTTATAGCTATAATATAGCTATAATAGCTATAATATAGCTACAATAATATAGCTATTACTTTTATAACCCATATAATTGCTGCTTATGGATAATACCACCTTTAGAAACTTGTTTCCTTCCTCAGCCTTTGCAGTGACTCATTGGTTAATGGGATATGTATGAAATTTGGTTTTGAAGGGTAGAGAGGAAAAAAAAAAAACCCAAACAAAAAAAAGAAAGATAAGGAAATCATCACATATCATTTCTCTACCCGAATTTCTGAATTTTTATTATATCTGTAAATAGTGTACAAACTCAAGAGGGTTCTGATTGCATAAGAGAATCTGAACTCTTCCAGTACAGGCTTGATGTTTATAGAAAATCTAGAATAGAATAGAATACTGCATCCCTAATTAGAAAAGTTACTTTAAACTATAAATGATTTGTCTAGAAAGAACAAATTAATGCAGTAAGACACTGGTGCACACAAGCATAAACAAAGCTTTACCTTCACTGACTATTAAGGAACATATGTATTTTAGAAAGGGTTGGCTATACAAGTTTGCATATATATCCTGGAATACAAGATGGCATTCCAAGAACTTGAAACTTCAAAAGTTATTGTCTCATGTCTAAGGGTATTACTGTGTAAGCACTGAGCATTTTCAGGATCCATTCCTTCTGAGAAACAATTCAGCTGGTAAATTTCACAAAGCAGAAACACAGCAGAAGGGCATTTTCCAAATTCTCACCTGTTTTTCACAGGTAGTTTCTCTTTTTCCTTGACTAAATTTTTTACAGTTTATTTTTGCCTTTCTTAAAATCATTCACAGTTAAGTTATCTGATATTCCTTATTGATACCTAGAAACAAGATATACATTATATTTAACCTTTGAAAACATCTCTTTCTACTGGCACTAGAATAAAACTTATTTAAAACTGTAAATAAATAAAGCACACCAACAATAATGACATTTTCTTATTCTATGCACAATGTAACCTCTGTTTTGATATGGACGAAACTGCACAAAGCATAACCAAAAAATTTCACAATGTGAGCACATGTGGCTGCTCTTGCCAATTGAGCTTTACTGCATAGAATATATTTTTTTGTGTGCTGAATAATGAATATCAATTATAAACAGCAACTATAGCATATGCTGTTTATATGAAGTTTAGAAAACCCTTACAACATTCAAAAGAGAAAATTTTATATGTTGAGCTATTTTAGGTACAAAAAAATTACTATTATAAATGCTTTATAGTAAATAGAGTAAATAAGGGCTAATGTTTGTACCACTATTACTGCAAATCTCTGATCTTATCACAGTGTCTTGAAACGGAGGCCCTCACATGAAAAGCCCTGGTCTCCTGTGTCGTGCCTCTGCGGGCACTGCTGGCTTTCCCATTATTGAGTGCGAGGCATCAGCAGGCCCGTCTGAGCTTCGAGACCCCCTATGCTTCACCTGAGGTGCTACGATGAGAGTGCAATACAGTACTCCAATATAGTTTTTCCTAAAAACACGCGTTTTCTAACCTGGGTAACAGAAACAAGACAAAGAGGGGTTTCAGCCCAGCTCACAGCCTACAGGCATTCCTCTCTTAGGAACACTTATACAGACCTGATTTCGGTTAACAGAAATCTTATTTATCCCCTCTACTCTTAGAACAATGTAATTCCATTTTCTCTGTCTCCCATCATTCTTTAGTCAGCACGTCTTTAATCCACACTGTTCAGAACTGAGCATTCAGCCATGGTCAAATGAAAAAGTCTAAGGAGTCTTGCATTGTGCTAAGAAGCTACAAGCATGGAGATGTATCAGTACTGCTTCCTTTTTATACAGAATTTAAGCCAGGTCTGAACCATCTGCTAGAAAACACATCATAAGCAACTGAATAACAATCATGTGGATTTACAAAATTTGTAATTCCCAGAATGTCACTATCCAATTTAGTTTAGATGTCAGTGTACCATAAACCCTTCTATAAATCACCAGGATTGCTGTTTCTCAGATAAGATTTCTGGGGCTCCATCAATTAACTTCTATGTGATCCTCAGTAGGTAACTGAGCAGACCTCTGTCAACAGGCTTATATGCATTACACAGAGTGCTGAATGCAGTAATGGCACAGCTGTATAGTTAACATTTTTATGGAGGTCTGGAAATCAAATACATTGTTGGGGGAAAAAACACTAATATTACTCAACTGTGCTTTACCCAAACAGATGACTGAATCATTAAACTTTTCACTTTTTTCACATTACTCAATCATTCTCAAGCTACCTGATTTACCAACACAATGAACCTCCACCTTGTCTCAAAGACTAATTTTGAAATAAAAGAGTGCATGAGGTTACTAGCCATTCCTGGGGGAAATATCAATTAAAACCAAAGCACTAGCAAAATTACTGCTCTGCCGGCAACTTTACATGAAAGATGGTTGTAATCACTCTCTGCACCCAAGACCAGGCAGTTCTGACACCCAGTAAAGGTCAGGGCCTGAGTCTTCTCACATTCTCAGTGATATTAATTACTCTGGTAACAGCTAAGCTCCTGCAGAGAAGGTAAAGCCCCAAGACCTGGACTTTTTGTCTGCAGTCTGGTAGAGCCAGTTCAGCACTAAACCAGTATAGTCATGAAAAAGTCAGGAAAGGACCACAGAACATGAATTTTTCAGATACCTGAAGGCCTAAAAGAAATCATGAACCCATAACAGAATCAAGCACAATAAAATAAAAGCATTAAAAATATATAAAGAATAAGATCCACAACCATGTCACAGATTAATTTTACACAAGTTATTACAGTGGAAGTCACGTGTTGCAATTAGTTTCTACATCATTAGCGCTACGTGTTTTGGAACCACACTTAACTACAGGTATCATTAAAGTTAAGAAATTGCTTGTTTTATGAGGAGAGAAACATTTGCAGCTCTACAAACCACAGACTAGCCATCAGGGAAAACATACTAACATCTGAATTTAATCATACGTTCCTTCCATCTCAACAAATGGACTTCAGAAAAGTTTAGCACTAATGCAGTAGCATCAGGCCAAGATGTGGAAAATATTCTTGTGGTTAAAAAACACTTGGATGAATTATTTCACATGTTTTTGTAGTTGAAATTGCCATTTTCATATGCCAAACTTCCCTCCAGATTAAAGTTCATAAAGAAAACGAAACCACTTTTTCCATCTACTTTTCTCTGCCCATTTTTTTATTTGCTGCTTGAATGCATATAAAAGAAGGTTGATTTTGCAACGTGAAGTATTAAGACTTGCAGATTGTTAAAAGGATCATTACATATTTCCTCTTATTTTTTTCCTTTTACCATTTATACTTTTCCAAACAATAGTTATATTTTGTATAACTGCATCTTGACAGCAGATCTCTACACAAGTCACCATTTATGATATAATTAATGACATTTAAGATTTGCAAGTGTTGTTCCTACCTGATAGTGATCCTGTAACTCATTATAGCACAACCTGGTTCTATAAAAAGTGGCTGAATAAATTTGCTAAATTTTTTCCAAGGAAGGATAAGATATCACTTCTGCATTTTCAAAAGATTTTTCAATCCATGACATAAGAGACATTTCACTATATATCTGCATGGTAATAGGATTTATACAGGTTCCAAATCTCTTATCATCCCCTTTTAGAAATACCAATTTCATGATTCTTTCCTAGAAGACTAAGCACCAAAAATAACTTTCACTGAATATCTGAGTTCCTTCAAAATTTGACTTTCAAAAGCAAAGCAGTAAGACTGAATGAAACTAGCCTGTGAAGAAGGAAAAGGCCTCTAAGCATTATCTTGGCTTGTGTCTATCTAATGAGAACATCTATGACTAAATGTACTTGGATATTCTGTTATACGCATGACAGTTTTCAGCCATAAAACTGGCAGAAAAATTATGGGAAAGCATATGTGCTGAGGCTGGAATCCAACCCTTTGGGAAGCCAATACTCCTTGTGTTTTTCTGCGAAAGTACTAGTTGAGACTAGGCCAGGAATTATTTCCTAAAAGACTTCTCATTACTAGAGCCTTTCCTCACCAATTTAACATTCTCCTATTCCAAGATGCCGAGATTGTGCCTTCTTCAGGCTAAAGTTCAAATTCCTCAGTTTACTCCTTTTATGAATGTTCTCTGAATTCCAGAATGATGCTGTCTGACAGTGGACCTTCCTTGTACACAGGGTCACACAGGGTTGTGGTCAACTACAATATTATTAACTGGATCCCAGCTACTCCTTTGCATCCAGAAATGGTTCCATGCTGAAGTTAGCACTGTTTGAGCAGGTGTAATATCTCTGTGGTGAAGAAAATGACTAACTCTGAATAATCCGAAACATGATGCATCACTGGAAATCTCAGCAGAAATACAGCTTTCATTTTTCTAAATCTAATTTCTGAAAGAGCAGCTCTGTCTCTTTTGGTGTTCATCTGAATCCCTGGAGGAGTCAGTGCTCTACTGAAGATGAGATTGCTTTTGTCTAGATTTATTGCAGATCAATGTGTGCTGAGTTCACAATTCAGCCTGGTTATATTCTAAATGACTTTGCTCTTGGGTGATGGCTTGATGAAAGTGCCATCCAACTACAGAAAAAAGTTCACCATGACAAGTTTCAAAAATGCTTTACAAATTCTTGGGATATAGAGAAGCCAAATGGCACATATGCATCAATGATATATGACCTTTCAATGCTGAAACTATAAGTTTAAAAAAAAAAAATCCTCCCTGGTTTGAAAGAAAACATCAAAGAAAGTGTCAAGAGTTTCTTGTATCAATTCAACTCTGAAGTAGCTCTTTATTTTACAAGGAAGATTAACCAGATGATGCAGGACATTCACATTTCTTTGACTCTTTTGATACTATTCCCTTTGGGGTTCCTCTGATCTGTTTCAGAGGGCAATTCTGCTTGAAAGACCTGAGGAGGGCCTATGCCAAATATAATTCCTCCACAGAAAAGAGCTGCTTCTCCCTTAACAGGGCATTCCCTTTGGAGTCTTCAGCATACCTTGGCTGGCCAAGGACAATGGATCACAAGTGAAAGAGTCACTTAGTCAGAGCTTCAGAGAAGTTTCTAGCCCCAAAAGTGGAACTAAGAAAAAATGGAAGTGCTCATAATATGATCTATAAAATATCAGCTTGATTGTCAGGTGTCTAAGGCTGGGAACATTTTTGTGGTCGTTGCTATGGCCAAACCTCTTCTATCTTGTGAAAATTCACATCACTTTCTGAAAATATTACAAAAAAGGTTTCACCATTCTACAAATGAACCATTACGACATCTCATTTGAAATAATACCTCAATTTAATAATTGAGTTATTTAATATTTAAATAATACCTCAATTATTTTAAAATACCTGTATTTTTAAATAATTCTTTTGAACACTTCTAGTATTTGGATACTTTTAAAATCCCATATGTATTAGCCAATATTTTTCTGTCAAACCATTATCTATACAAAGCTGGGGAAAAGAAGAAATAAAGATCCTTTCTCTTAGATCATCACACTTAGTTGCTTTATTTCTGGGATTTCCATTTCTGGTGGACAGGATACTATAAGTAAAGCAAACATACAGTCTCCATCTTCAAACAAGATATATTTTAGTATTTTCACCCCATTCAGTCTTACCACACCAAACAGAGCAAAATGGAATAGCATAAAATTTACCACATTCTTTCAGGTGTGCGTATTTATTTAAGTGGGACTTAAAGTGTAATGTGTCCTAAATACCTTGTCTGAATCAGAAGCTAAATAAGCAGCAGAGGAAGGAAAGGAAAAAAGCGAAGATTCTAGACAAAGTAAGCAGGCACAAGAAGAAACAAAGTGAAGAAGTAGACAATACAGGACAACATTCTAAGAATAATTTGATAAGCACTTGCAATGTTTTAAAAAAATCAAGTACCTCATACTACTGAACCTAGTATGTATTTTGGCAGGGAAGGGTCTGGCGTGCCTATGTTTTTTCCTCCATGGTGCACGTCTATGTTTTTAGTTCCATGGTGTCACCCTTTTTTCAGTCCCCTACAGTCTGTTCCAGTGCCTTCTCCTGTCTCTCCCATCAGGTTTGGAGGGTGTGTGGCTAAAATCACAGATTTGTTCTTCTAGTTGCCAGTAGCGTATAAAGTCTTTTTGTGAACTATCAAAACATTGTGAGAACATAAAAAGTAAGTCACCTCAGTATATGTAGTGTAATTTCTATTCTCTTTTGGCTAGCAGTCGTACGTACCTGCAATGCATTTTCACCATTCAGCTGTACTGTGTACAAAACCCCTATACTCAAAACACACATTGGTTGGTTTAAAAAAAAAAAAAATAAAAAAAATGTGGACATAGAGGTAAACTATTGGCATAGTGCAATCTGGGGACTGATTCAGCTACAGCAGTATTACATATCTTTTTAGGAATATAATTTAATCTTTCTCATTAGATTTGACCAAAAAGACCATCCAAAGAACCTCTTCCGTCCAATAAGAACTGTTAAGAAAAAAATAAAGCAAATCTTTCTGACAAAACAATAGAACTATTTTTCATTTCTTCTAGAACATGAAATTCTGCCAGTAACGCTACTGTTTTCAGCTTATTCTTAAGCAGCAAAATTCCCTGGCATCTCTCACAGTATTTCAAATCAGCTGCATAAAATCCATAGCAACTAACTTTAAAATTTAGTCTTTTTTTTCTGGTATGGAAATTTCCTTGGTTATATTAGATGTTTGGACAACTTCTAACTCCACTGACATAATAAATAATATCATCCTTGAAACAGTCGTTGAGAGCAAGCAGAGTCAAAGTGTTATACTTAAACCTTGGCAATGGCCCATCTGAAAATGAATGGACACAATCAGGAAGATTAAGGAGACATTTGTCTTCTCTATTCAGAGCAAGAATGCATTCCGCTCAGATTCAGAAAGTCAAAGCCCTATTTCATGTTATGACACAGAACTTAATCAACAAGGGCCTGAAAATGAGGCTTTAAACAAGGTGTTCCTGACTTTATTTTAGGAAAATAACTAATTTTAGTCCTTTGTCAATGGATATTAGGACTGACACTATCACTGTGCCAGTAGCCTGGACAGGTCTTTACATATTTTACAGGAGCAGCAAATCTTATCTTCATCCTAGAGTTTTTTGTCTTTATCCCCAAAGAGACCTGTAGGTATTTACAAAGATGCAGGAGGTTAGTGTCCCTAGAAGCATTTTATCATCAGCGGAAAGATGATAAAAATTAAAAGATTAATTTAAAATATGAATTTAAAAACATTCATTTAAATGATGAATAAGAAGATTTTGTTTGGATCCTGCTCTGAATCGGCCTCTTGCGAAGTGTCTTTCCATGCTGAATACAGAAGTTACCAAAGATATACACTGAGCAGCACAAGCACGGTTCCTGATAGCATATGTAAAACCTGGAGGTAATTCTCAATTAACAACACATACTTCTGACGAATCTGACGAGTAAGTTTATGGAATTAACATTTATTACTTCTGTGGGCACTAAACTGTCTAAGGAACCTCAGTTCTGGGGCAAAGTCAGCAGAAAGTTTATTACAAAAATATCGACAAAACCATTCCAAGTTTTATCACAGAAGGCAAAACTATTTCCTCAAAATAAAATTACTTGAAATAACAACATGATGGCAATGTAATTACACAGCATAATCAGATTATTTATTAGTGCCTTGAAAATAAACATTTATTTGCTTCTCTGATTACTCCTGATAAATACCATAGACTTGCCTTGGAATTTCTTTTTTAGCAATAGATCATTATCAGTAAAAAAAAAATTAAAAAATTCTAATGTTATTTGAATTATTGCTTTATCAACTGTGCATTTAAGGATTACGCCTACATAACCTGTTGTATAATACAGTTTATAGATTAAATGCTACCCAAAACTGGTGTAAACCTGATGAATAAAACAGGAAAGTTAATGAGAAGGAGGAAAGAGGTTTTCTCCACGGATATAAGCAAAGGAAAATGCTGAAAATCAGCAAAAAATGCAGGGCCAGGTTGGACTGGAATAATGAGCTTCAGCCAAAGCAAGTTTAACTTTTGCCAAAGCAAAGGACTCAAGGGTCTCCTGATCCTCATCTAGAAAGCTTCTATCTGAAGTGTTTCCTCCTTCCCCTCTCCCCTCCTCAACAGAAGACCGATTCCACATTCACTTCTGCTCACCCACCCGCCCAAAAAAGCTGTTCTGCTTTTCACTGTTTTTGTTTCTCTGTATGAAGAGTTAGGATATGGCTGTAAAGAGTGTCAGTTTTTGCAAGTCTTAAGCTCTGAGCAGGTAAAGGCTTATTGATGCATAACAGCCTCCTTATCTTCCTGCAGACTGTCTCATTCTAGAGCAATCTTGAGTTGCAGCACATTTCAGCTTCTGTTTTTCACTAGAAAAAATTATTCCAGTCATAATCTCGACATCTAATACCACTGGAACACTGTTGAAGCCTTTTCCCCACACCCAAACAGCAAAAATTTTAATTTTTGCAATGCATGGAAACTTAAAACTGAAAATAGGCAAAAATTATTTTTCTTCTACAACATGTACCCTGTGCTTTTACTATAGGCATGATAAAATTCTGATTTGAGTTCATCGTCAATTTTGTACTATCCAAGACAAACAACATCACTTTAAGTTTATTTTAAAAGAGTATCTGAGTAGCATATATTTGTTAATATTTTATACTGAATAAAATCAGAGATATTCTTTCCTACTTTAAATGATATTCAGTGTATTTTATTTTAGGCAGGCATCGGCCACTGCATGTTAAAGTAAAACCACTAAATATCTTCCGAATTCATAAGGTAACCTTCCATTTTGTGTTTTGCATGAGAGAAAGCAGAAGCAAGTATACACTTAAGGATACCACTGCACATAGTTATCACATAAATTTCACTACCCATCTCTTACCAACTGTTTGTGTAACTTTGACAAATATTAACAATTTAGACTGAAATGACTACTCTACCTCTTTCAACACGCTGGAAAATTTTAGCAAACATAGTTCAGCTTTTTATGAGAATGAGTTTAGAATTAGTTTATCCAATATTATGTGTCTTTTCACCATCATTTAATAACTCCACCATCTCTTTAGGGCCAGAATAATCTTGTGCAAAAAATTAAGAAGAAAAAATAAATTGGTTATCTGTGCTTATAAAAATAAACTTAAATTTATGAGTGGTAAATCTGAGAAATAAGTCACTATTTACGTATGATCAAAGAACTTAATAAGGATTTGCCCCAATCAGTTGCCTAGCTGTACTAGATGCACCCATTTTTGATCAAGATACTAAGCTATCTCCTGTGAAGAAATAATTAAATGTTTATGTGGATCTGTGATGTACTAATGTTCACAGAATTCCCTGAGGGCTACCTTTTTCTTCTTCATGCATCTTTAAGACACTGCAAAGGCAGAATACTGTGTTGCCCTGCCATTTCAGCATTTCAACTTGTCAAATAACTGATATTAAGACTACAGTCGTTACGGAAGACATCTAGGGCTATGCCACTTAAAACTTCTCAATAACAGAAGACAGCTCAAACCTTTTCATTTTAAGGAAAAAACTCCAGTCTGATCCACTGGAGAACTGTGCATCTATAATGCTGCAAGTGCAGAATAAAACCTTAAGATGTTATCTAACTGCAAACTGTATAGATTTAACAATCAATGCGTAAATCAGTTTGCACAGATTAAAGCCTGTTGTCTGAATGAAAAGAAAGAGACATGCAAACTGGCCTCAGTAACCAGCAGTAACACCGAGGAAGCAGCTACTACAGAGCATGAAAATGAATGCAAACCAGTACTTTTCTGACAGATTTTAAGATATTAACACTGACTGCTTTCATAAGCAATGGTCTATAAGTCAAAAGACTAACAGTAAAGTGGTAGTAGACACAGAAGTAAATGATCACTTTGTATTTTAGTAGACAGTCTCTGAAGATTATTGTTATGAAAATTACCTATTTTTCAAGTCAGTTATTTTAGGAACTCAGTACAATATTGTACATTAACTGCTTAGCAGAGATTGTGTCACTGTAACACAGAACAAAATAAATTAGCTTTGGAAGATTCGTGCCAAACTATTTTATGATGTTAACAGAGTAGACATAGATTCATTGTTTTAACTGATTCAAAGGTAAGACAAAAGGCATTTTTTCTTAGTCGAGAGTCCAACTTTTCTGTGTACTTAAATCATACTTTGAGATTAATGGCATATACACTTTATTTGAACAATGGACAGATAATATAGTAAGAGGAATCAGTGTACAATGAGTAGACCTGTGTCTAAACAGTGATAACAAAAGCACACTAAATAGTTCTGTAAATACGGAGGTCAAAGGTAAGTAAGAAGCATCACCCATCTGTTAGTTAAATGAGAGTCATTCTCAGCTTTGCAACTGCCTTTGAAAATCTGGTGCCAAAACTTTTTGAAATATTAATCTTTGCTGGAGTTCCCTTTGAAAGATTACGTAGCAATGAACAGGGAAGCCTTGTAAAGCTTTTATTCCTTTTCTTTGAGATCCCAGTATCAGAAAGCAAAGGGTCCATCTCAGTTAATAATTGGAAAGTTTGAAAATCACATTAAGTTATCACTGAAAGTTGTACTCGAAACAATTTTATTCAAGATTAATCAGAACACTGAGAAGATGGCCTTAGAAAGATACCACATCTTCATGAACAGTCTTAGATATAGACTGAGACAAAGTTAACATTAATAAAGAGAAAAGCAGACTGAGAAGAACCCTATCTGTATAATATGACTCTAAATTACTGCAAGACTTGATTCAACCACCATAATTTTTAATCTCCTTTTACAGTAAGTGAAATAAATAACAAAAGAATTTTTAGGGTTTTTTTTAAAACAACGAACAATGCAACGCTATTTGTCACTGAAAGGTTTCTTGACAAAAGAAATGCTTTCATTGATTATCTTGAATTATAAATTATAGCTCTCTAATTCTTTTGCTTATAAATGAATACTCTTCACAATCTAGCTTTACATGTCAGACAAAAAAGATGAAACTTTTATAATGGAAATTTAATTATAGTACAATTTTTGCCAGTTGTCATTCCGAAGTCATCTATAATTATGCTCAGGTCATTAAAAGTTGTTTTGGTTTTGTTTTGTTGGGGTGTTTTTTTGTTTTTTTTTTTTTTTTTAATTTACTTGGCCAAACATGCCAATTACACATCAGGTCATCCTATCAAATTCAACACTGTACAAGAGTAATTAAGTAAACTTTTGTGTGTGTTTGAGTTTTTTAGCTAACTGCAAACAAAACATCTGTAGAAAGAGTCAAAACAAAGAGCAACTCACAGACAACTTGATTTTTGTTCCAAATAACATAAATTTTTAGAAATTAAAAGGCACTTCTGCATGTCAAGAGTAAATACTTACTGCCTTTTTGCTTTACATGCATTTTCCCACACATATAATACTAAAAGATAACAGTCCACTACAAATACCATTTTCTACTGCAAAAATTCTGGATCAAAACACCTTCAGAGAGCTTTTCAAAGTTGTGAATCATGAATCAAAGGATAAAACGGAACTCTGCCTTTTGTCCTTACAAGGAATTGGATCAAGACTAACAAAATGAATAAACATGAACTAAATGCATAGAAAGTTTTTAATGTATTTAAAATAATTTTAAAAGTGCTCAAAGGACTGAAAGACAGCTAAATGCAGACAACAGAAGTATAAATTTGAAAACACAACTGATAAAAATATTTTAGATGGTTGGTCATGTTTCTCATTCTAAAAAAGATCATACTATGGATGAAAGAACATGAATACTGAAATGCAAGAGCCCTAAATCATTAACTTCATTGGCAGTCCTTCATGATAATGCTATGCAAAGCATTTCCCAATTTTATTTCTTATTTCCTTTTTGATATTTAAATATTTGCTGCCTTAGTGTCTTCACAGTCAAATCTTTTACTTTCTGTGGGTCAGAATCCATCTTACCATGTAGGTACAGAATAACAAAAAAGAATACAGAGCAGCTTTCCTCCCTCAAATGTTTGTTGCCTATAAGAATCTGGAAGAATATGTTTCACAGGGATGCTCCTCCCTGCCTAAGCAACACACTCAGGAGTAATTGGTTTACTAAACAAAACAAAACCGTTATCTTAAATCTATAGAAATGGAGGTCTAGTGCTCTTTAAACTATCTCAACTTTATTTTTCTGCAGTTTTAAACAGAAATATAACGCACTCTTGCTAACCAGAAGAGATCCTTGGACTGTAGACAGCCATTACCTATTTACAGCACTGCAGCAACATCGCCCCATGAAGAGAGAAAATTTTTTTTCCCCTCCAAAGTCAGGATTTTTCTTCATCAGGATCTGCCCTGATTTCAGGTCTCAAACTAGACATTTAGTGTATAGTCTACATTATAAAGTTGTAATTGTACTTTACAGAAAAGATTAGTACCAGAAAAGGCAGAACTCACAGCAAGAGCTCTTCTTCCTGGGAACCTTCAAGAGGCTGGACTGGATTCTACGTACAACAATTCTGTATTTGTAAAAAAAACCCAGCTTTGCAAAGTCAAAATGCCTCCTAAGCATTGAAAAAAAAATGGAAGCACTTGAGTGGTGTCATTGTTTGTTTTCCTTTGAAGTAAGGTAAAATTAATGTACCATTCATTCTACAAACCTTTGATTTTACTTTTTTGTAAGCAATTGAGTTTTTTTTAAAGAAAACTAAAAGATTCAAAACTTAGGTATCTCAGTATTTCTACATAATTCCTGGATGTTTCATGCTTCACAGATGCTCTAATAGAACTGTGCAGTTATGTGATTTTACAACTGTCCAAAGCTGCTGGGCAAGACAGCACATGGTCTAACAGTCTCAAACAAAAGGGTGAGCTTTAAAATAATGAAACAGAGAAGCATGCCTGTCTGTTCATCCATTTCCATCTCTCAATACCTTTTAAAACCATTAGCAAATTTCAACCAAATAACTTGTTTCAAATTTAAACGAATTTGACACAGTCCTGCCAGAATTTAATTCCCAATGAGAGAGAACCAGACTATTGTCCTCATTTAGGAGGCTCGGGGCAAATAAGCAGAAATCTAACACTGAATACTCCACTTGACAGCAGGTTCATGATTAACTGGGTGCTGCCTCTTGCCTTGCAGGTCTATCATAAGGGAAAATGGGATTACCATCATAAGGTGGCGATATTTAGTAGACAAATCTCTCAAAAATTAGGCTTCCTTTATCTATAGGATATCTTATTTTCCTGGCTCCTAAAACAGATGGCTCAGAAATTCACTCAAATATTTTTTTAAATTACAAAACCTTTTCTTTAGAACCTAAATCCCCTTTGAGCATAGTGGTGATACATTTATACATATATATGAAGGAAAAAGAGAACTGTATTGATGGGGATATATTCATGTGTGTGTATGTATACACAAACATATACACTCTCAGGCATGCATAATTAGTTATTCTTTCAGAAAGAAACTAAAGAAGTAAATCCACTTTGGCCACTTCAAGTATATAAAAGATTTTGCTTTGGTTTTGGGTAAGACCTTCTCCATTGACTAAGTCAGAGGAAAAGCCATCCTTTCCTGTCTCATTTGTTAAGGTTTTTGCCAAAGGGTCAGCATTATTAATAATGAAGGGAAGTCTGCCTGTAACTAGAAGGCAGTACGGTATAACTAGATGTGAAAACTGAAATAAGTGATGTGTTAATTGCCCTCAGAAAAAGGGAGAAAGTGCTGAGCAGAAAGTTATTAAGGATAAATTCAATGCACCTGTGGAACTCCACACAGAAGAAGAACAACTCCACACTCCTACCTATACCCAAAGTATTCTCTAGTATTTTTAATTGCTTTTAATAATAAAGAGTACCAATGCATTTATTTAAATCTGCAGTAATAATACTCTGAAAAGAGAGATCCAAGGCATTCATGGAATGGTTCATGTTCAATTTGTTCAAAACAGAATAATACTAAGTAATGCCCTATCAATATTTTTCACAAGTATACCTAATTTACCACTTCTATTAAAGGTGCTCACATACCAGTCTTGTTTATAACTAGTACACTCCCCACCTGCTGGGGTTTTTTCACTCCATACCAATAAACTCTTCCTGAATCCAAATTGGATAAAATAATTTTTTTAGTGTCTATTTTTTGAGCTTATCCTTATAAGTAATAAGAGACTGTAACAAATCTAGAGATGGAGATATGTCATAGGAGAAATCATATTATGTACTTTTTCTCAAGGGTCATTATGTTTTCTTCACATTGCCTCTACCTGGCAGATGTGAAATTAATAATTTTCCCCCTCAGGTTTGCTCTAAAAATGGTGAAGGTTCATTTGTCTCAAAGAGCAGGTTAATTTCTTCCTCTGCAAACGTTTTGAAATGGGAATCTAATAAAGTGAAGAACTAAGTCTCCATTTATATGACTGCCTTTCAAAGAGCCAAAGACATTCCTACCTTGCCGTTCTTTTTATAAACAGTTTCCACCCCTATATCAGTCCAGTTATAATTGTCAGAAAAGAATCCTAAATGCTTCTCCTCTTTGTAATAAGGAGCTCCTCAAAACAAACTGACAGTCAGGTTTCATACTCTGTGTCCTTATCATCACTAGAATGTGGCTACATTCCTTATACACTCCAGCACATGTGTCAGAGAGAGGGGCAACAGACCTAGATCTTTGTAGGAATTTTCATGTCCTCTTTCTGCCCTCCCTTTGAGAGCTGGTGAGGAGGGAGAATGTTCTGTTTCTCCACTGAGACCTCTAGGTGCTGTAACTAAACCAAAAATATGTATTTAGGGACTGATGAAGACACAAAAGTACAGGGATTAGTAATTTCCACATAACACCAGCTCGTTTAGTTGCTGATGTTATGAAAAGCATTTGGGTACATAGGCTAAGATTAACTGAATAGAGAACCAACCTGCAATTTCCCCTGCAAAGGAGAGACACACTTGAGAAGAAAGGGCAGATACCCTGATAAAGGTTTATTTTCCAAAAGGAAATTTTTATTTTTCCTACCACTGGCAACCACAAATCTGAAGGAGCATCCAGAATGATACGGTGGAACTTTTGTCTATGATAAAGAGTCTTTCCATCACACTGTACCTCACTGTTCCCACAGCCTTGGGGAAGGACAGGAATATGGTGGAGAGGTCATGATACATCCTTGCTTGTGAAAGCAGAGTCCAGGAGAATTTAATTGACACCAAGATGAAAGCTCCTTTTCCCAGAGTTTGACAGAATCACAGAATAGTTGAGGTAGGAAGGGTCTGGTCCACCTGGTCCAACCACTCCCTTCACCTTACCCTGGTTCAACCAGGGCCAAGTAGAGCAGGCTGCTCAGTACAATGTCCAGACAGCTTTCGAGTATCTCCACTGCTCTCCCTTCACCTACCAAAGCATTTCATTGCAGAAGGCTATCAGGTTCATCAAGCATGACCTCCTCTTTGCGGATCCATGCTGACTTCTCCTGATCACGTTTTTGCCCTTGTGTGCCTGGAAATTGTCTCTAAGATTGGCTGTTCCATTACCTTCCCAGGTATTACAGTAAGGCTGAGTGGCCTGTAGTTCCCTGGGTCTTCCTTCTTGCCCTCCTTAAAGACAGGAGGGGCAGTTGTTGCAGCTGCATTAACTGCCATTACTGAAAATTTTTTTTTTTGCTTTTATGGATTTAAAGGACTTCCAGAAGGGAATTTCAGACTGTGAGAT